>NW_028241239.1:0-88482 GCF_964263255.1 Lissotriton vulgaris
TAATGATGAGTTTGAACTCTTGCCCCTGCCGAGTGCTTTCACTTTTGAAAAACTCGTTTTTCTGCAATTTCGCGGGGTTCGCAGGGTGCGAACACTCGCAAGATCGGATTCGGAAGCCGCAAATTCGTGCGAATATGCTATTTGTTTTTTTTGCGGCGTGTTAGTTGGCAAGGTTTTGTGCGTTTTTGCGAGCCGCTCGTAGCGCAAGACGCGAAGTTACCCTCGCGGTCGTTCAAGGGCGCAGCCATCTTGTTTGCCTGACGTATTTCCGTTTCCGGGCGCGAAGTGTAATCTCGCAAAGTTTGCGGCTTGCCAGTACAGTCTCGCGCGTGTTCGCAAGGAAAATCTCGCGCGAACTTACCCGCGCGGTCGTGAACGGGCGCGGCCATCTTGTTTCTCATTCATTGCTATGGTTCTGGGCATGGTCTTTGTATCCTCTGTCAATCTCTGCCATCCTTTGCTTGTTTGAAGTTTTTTTTTATCTATTTTACTTATTATCTATCCCTCTATTTTTCTAGCCCTATATTTTTGTGTTTACTGCTACTTTTGGTTAATTTTAAACTACTTTTGTAAACTCTTTTCTTTTCTTCTCTTCCCTATTCTATTTTCTTTATTCCTTTCCGCCCAGACCATGGTGAAGGGAGCCGGGAAGCATCCCGAGAAGGGGAAGGGTCCCGCACCCCGTGTCCGGCTCCCGTGCGGGCGTTTGAGGGGGGAGCTAGTGATGCCACGGGAGATCTTTACCCCGGAGGAGGTGGCCCAACTCATTTTTTATGTTCAGCGCCGCCTCCCCAGGACCATCATGGGAGGCGGCAAGATCAGTGCCGGGTACGGGGCCCGGGAGCGCCGGAAGCGGTGGGAGAAGGTGTGCCAGGCCATTTACCACCACTCTCGGGTCTGGCGCACCTACAACCAGGCCACCCACCGCTGGACGGATGTCCTGACCCGTGAGCGAGATCTGCTCGACCTCCTTGGCCTTGAGATCCCCGGGCTTGGTGAGTAGTAGTAGCTATGTCTTTACTACTATGTTTTCTCCTGCTGTGTTATTATATTGCAAATTTTTGTTTTTTACCAAGAGCAATAATGCTGCTCATTACATTGTAGGTACATTTTATTTCAAAATCTTCTGTGCATTTCAGGTACACTGCTCTCCTTCTCAGTAGTGTTGCTACTATGCTTATTTGTTTTAGATTTTGTGTTCATTTCATTGGCCTGTGAAATTATGTATGAGTGTAGTTGAAAGAACTGCGCAATGCTACACACTAAGGTTCAGATTTTTAATTACCGGCGCATCCCTGCAAAGTTGCAGGGATGCGCCAGTAATTGTGCGTCACGCCACCATCACCCATGGTGCGCCGTATTTACAATGCGGCGCGCCATGGGCCCAAAACGTCACCAAAGCGTTACGCATCTGTGCCGTAAAGGTGGCGCATTGCTGGAGTTGCGTCGCAACGATGGTGCAGCTCCATCAATTCTCTGGGGTGCCCTATCTCCCCAATGCTGCGTCAAGCCGTACGTCTGCTTCAAGCAGGCGCAGGGTTTGAGTCACGCATCATTGTCCTCAAAGTGACTGATTGAAATCTTGTAGATTTCCCTCAGCCACTTTTAGGATGCGTTCCTGCGCAGGAACGCCCTCCCTTGCGCCGGAACACCCCTATTGGCGCAGGGCTTTACAACGTGATGCATCTCCCAGATGCGTCACGTTGTTAATATACGCCGCACCATTGCGCCTCTTTTGTGCTGTCGCTGCGTCACAAAAGTCACGCAACAATGGAGCAAAAGAGCCGCAAGGGCCTTATAAATCAGCCCCTACAGACTCAAGTCCAGTCCTTCCTTTGTACACATGGCGATAAGAAGAAATAGTGGTGGTGGATTAATAGTTTGAGTATTTTAATGACTGGTGAATGTAGTAGGAAACTTTAGTGTTGTCGCTGATCTTCAATCACGATGGACTTTGGCTGTCACTTTGCGTGCTGCGGACTGCTGCCTGCCAATCCTAGGCAAACCTTTTTAGTACTTTGTTTAGTGAGTTACATAGGGTAGTTTCCAATTCGACGGTCCGCAAATCAAGCAATACTAAAGTAATGACGTAGTCGACCACATGAGATTGGTCAATAATATATCCCGTGGAGTCGTTCCCTATTTGCTATTTCGCAAAAATATTTTGTTACTTTGTTAGTTCTTTTTTAAATGTTTGATTTGGTTGAGAAATATCATCCATGTTTTCTGTTTTTCTTTCTTTCATGTTGTACATCAGCTTCCCCCAGGGGCAAGAGGAGGACACAGGAGGAGGAGGAGGAGGGTGCTGTTGTCGATGCAGGCCAGGACCGGGCAGTCGAGGGCTCCTTTGCTGGCCCCAGTAAGTTTTAATTTTAATATAGAGTACTTATTTTTTCCTAGCGTTCCTCATTCGATTTTTTCTAAATCGTCTTTGATCTTCTTGTAGACAGGATCTAAATTCTTATCCTGCCTCGACTATGACTCTGTGTGGTATTACTAGATTATTCTTATTAGTCTGTCTGTGTAGCTAACTAAGATTGCACATTTGGCATTTCCATTGGACTCCCATTCTAGTCAGCAATAGCTCTATGCACTGAGTGTAGTCCTCTGGGATTGTCCATAATGTCTTTTCAAGTATTCTAAATGTTTATGCTTTGACCATTGCCAACAATAAAAAGGTGAATGACCACCACCAAGAAATAATAAGATACTACTTTACTTTTGGTTTGGATAGGAGGACAATCCATTCGACTACTGTTGCAGGGACAAATCTGCACAAACAGAACTATGGACACTAAATAATGCATCGCTTAGCTTATCAATTATAATAGGTGCTGTAACTGTTAGACTTTCCACATACCTCAGTGATAACAGACTTTGTAGTTGAACCCCCAATCTCCTTACTGACTAGATAGTGTGGCAGAGTCATTTAGCTCCCAAAGTCACCGATGGCAGAGGCACGGACTTATGCTTGCAAAAATTCGAAAACCTTTAGCTCATCCACTCTAGTCTGGAGGACCAAAAACCACAGAGTCTATTTAAGTTTAAAAGCTTTATTAAAAGTAAACACATTTATTAAATTCAAGTTTGTCATAAAAGTGAACGTGTAACTGAAAATGGAAAAGTGCTTAGTGCTGACGATTAATTGGACACATTTCTTGTGGTCGAGCCGAGCTCTCACCTGGTTTGAACTTGATCCTGCTCGTGTTCTTAGAAGTCAAGGTTCTGTCTGTTAGGAGAAAAAGTGGTGCGTGTTAAAAAGTAAAAAGCAAACATTCATCAGTTGTGCCAAAAAGTGCAGCAAGACAACAGCCTTCCCTGGAAAAAGGGACATTTTTACTCTAGAGTACACAGTCAAAAATTATTAAATTGTACACTTTTTTTCACATTTCTTTCTTCCTCCTAGACCAAATATTATATAGTAGTGAGTGGTGTATTCTAACATTATTAAATGTACTTTGTAGGTGGAACATCTGGAGACGGGGCCAGCGCGGAGGTGGTGGCATTGGACGAGGAGGACAACTCTGGGGAGGAGGCGGTGCAAGTGCCGGAAAAGGACATGCCTGTGAGGGTTCAAACGGTGGTGGCGGGCAGAGGTAAGCTATACATTCCTTAGTCATTGAGATTGAAGACTGCAGAGTGTGCTTTCTGCACGGGTGTATTATAAAAAAAGCAGGTAGTAGCCTCCTCTAAATGTACTTCGACTTAGCTGTGAAGTTTTTGGCGAGAAGAATCCCAATCAGATCTGAGGTGAACTTGATGGATGGGATGAACGAAAAGCGAAAGAAGGGTGTAAGTAAGTGTGGAAGCACGAGAAATGTAATGATGACTGGCAAAGAAGAATGATATGTGTTTGCTTGGTCCCCGAGGTGGCTGGGAAGGTAAGAAAATGGTATGGTGCATGGCTGGGTGAATGATGAAGCAAGGATGGGTGGAAGGAGAACAGCCTGGGTGGGTGAGACAGAAACTGTATGTGTGCAATATACTTTGAATGGATGGATGCCTGGATCATTCATGGTACTATCTGACTCTTAGATAGCATATGTGAATCTAGAGAGAGTAGACGGTCACTGGATGAACTAAGTGTTACTTTGAAGAGCATGTAACACCGCACCCGCACGTCCGTTCCAGTGTAGGAAAGGCAAGGAAAAGAAGTTGTAACGTTGTCCAAAGACTACCATGAATAGTAGCAGTAGTTTGTATTGCAACTGCAAGCACAGCATATATCCAGTTATTACGGTGGACACTCCCTACCTCCCTTAATAACTTTAGTTTAGTAGTAGTACGTCATTCATGTGTGGGGGTATCACTGTTCACTCAATAATAAGCAAAGCACCTAAAGTCATCCCATATGTCATCAAATACATCCCATGTGAAGTGATAGATAATCAGATAATTTAGCTTCTTCATTTTCCTTTTCTAATACTCATTTGCACTGTAGGGTGAAAGCTAAATTAATTAAGCAGTAGCCCTTTTAACAGAGTATTCTCAGTGCCACCCGTAATAGAAAAGTAAGAGCTTCACCACCTGCATGTACTGGACCGGTACAGTAACGCAAGTCTGTCTCACTCACCATGGTGTGCGTCTGTTTTTCTCGGGTGCAAGTTCACTGCGCTGGCATTATGCCGGCTTGCATAAGATAACGTACCAATTTTCCTAAACAAGAGAGAAGAAGAAGAATAAGAGTGGTGTACTGTCATAGTCGACTGTAATAGAAGTCCATAGTGCTCGTAGAATTTGTTCCTTAAACTCCCACTAATGTTAGAGCAAGGATGAAGAAGTCGGAGGTTACATAGATACTGTCCTCAATAGTTATGCACTGTGCTTTCAATTTGCTACTTGTACTGTGACAACTTTCTGCTCAATCATTTTGTGTTAATCTTAAGGAGCATTGGTTACAGACTATGTCTTTCTTTTTTCATGTAGTTGCTCCTTCCAAATCCAAGACACCATCAAGGAGGAAGGAGCTGGCTCGAATGGCCCGGCAACGGAGGCTGGATGCCACTGTTGCTGAATATCGGCGGCTGGTGGCCCTGGAGGAGGAGGAGACACAGTCTGGAACAACAACAACGTCCACTGGGACAGCTGCATCCTCCTCCGTGCGGGCTGCCAGCCAGCGCAGTGCTCCAGCGGTACGGAGCCGGGCTACCAAAGCCAAACACCAACGCCCAGCAGCAAAGAAAGCAGCTGCCCCTCACAGGATTTGCAAGGCACACCGGCGCCGCTTATCCCTCAGACTGTCCTACCTGGAGCAGGAGGTCCATAATTATAAGAACGTGGTGGAGGGCCTCCGCTTCGAACTTGCCACCCTCCGCAAGAAGCATGATGCCCTGGCTGCTAATTCCAACAGCACCCTGCCATAGTGTCCCTTGCCCCTTTTTTAGAGACTTTTGGGGGGTGGGAATTGGGAGTTGTGATTTTTGGGGACTTTTGAAGGACAATCGTTGGGGTTAGGGAGGGTCTTGCGGGAGATTCTTTTGTTAGGGCTATAAAGATATACTTTTTGAAACTTTATCTGACCATACCTGTTTTTTACTGCTTTTGAGTCTGGTGGGTGGGGGTTTAACATAACAGTAAGTTTGTTTTCCTGAATAGTCCTAGGACTTTAGTAGTACTACCGTCAATCAAATCTCTCGTCTCTCCTAATACTCCATTATACTACCTCCAACCAAACGCCTATCTTACCTGTAATTTCTGTTTGCAAGTAGGGCTAGGCCCAGGGCTGGCTCCACGGGAAACAGCAAATAAGGTTGGCAATCCTGGGCGGATAAAATTTCCTCATAGCGGTGGTACTAGTGGTGTGACACAGTGGCAGTTGCTTGCCTATGAAAAAAAAGAAAATGAAATCTGGTTTGTCCTCCTGAGCAATACAAAGGTACAATACAGAATATAGCAGGTGACAGAAGTACACTAGAACAGTGCCACGTTGTAGCCTAACAAATGTTAAAGTATAACTAATTCGGTTGAAGTTCTTTGACATTAGCCATGGGTCTTTGTCAAGCAGAGTAAGAATATATCCTCGGATTTCTTCACCAGCCTGTTGCTATCACCTTATCCTCCCCAGCAAGTGTGTGGATTTATTGCTGTAATTTAGTCACACATCAATCAAAACCACACAGCCCGGGGGAAGAGGGTTAGGGTTTGAAAAATGGATGGGTACGGGGGTTTTTGGGAAAGGTTTTGGGAGACAAGAAAAAGTAGCACAGCATGGACGAACAATTGTGAACATAAACAAATCTTTGGGTACAAACCTATCCATCAATCTTTGAAAGTGCATACACTACTGCATGCATGTCAGTTAAAAGTAAGTAGTACTTTCGACAACTGTGGAAGAAAGAATGCGACAGTACAGGGCGTGGGTGGAAATATTGATAACTATATTCAACATAAGGTCTCTGTAGCCAGATACCCGAGAGCCTTGCTGGTCACTATAAATCCATTCACAACAACACTCAATGGGGTTGGTCTGGAAGGTGTCAGGTTTACTCCCCGTGATCCAGTCGATGCAAATATGGTTCCACCTCCAAATGTCACCAACACCCAGAAGTGTAAACACAGGGTGTTCGAGGCATTAGGCGGGGGAGAAAA
The DNA here is from genome assembly GCF_964263255.1 of Lissotriton vulgaris. Taxonomy (NCBI): domain Eukaryota; kingdom Metazoa; phylum Chordata; class Amphibia; order Caudata; family Salamandridae; genus Lissotriton; species Lissotriton vulgaris. Next base: position 6,589 of record NW_028241239.1, read on the forward strand.
ATAACAAACTAAAATAAAAAATGTGGGATGGGTAAAGGTAGGGTCAGCAGGGAAAGGATACCTGTAACAGAAGACAAGACAGGCATCAGTGAAGTGCTGTCCTAACATACAAGGGTACTCTCATATAGTCTCACTAAATAGTCTGCAAGTCTCCCGCCTACTCATGGGAAATGTAGTTTCATAGTACGGTAGGTGCTTAGGGGCTGCGTAACCTGACAGAAGGTATAGTAGATAGAAAAGGAGAAATTGCTTTTTTTCTAGGTGTCCCCTCACTCACCAGGGTTGCCCCTTGGTGACATGCTTCATCATTGGGGCCATCCCAGTCCTCTACGGGCTGGGGCGTGCTGCGACTTGCGAATTACGTAGGAGCACTTACAAATGACTATGTGTGGTGCAGATGTGATAGTGGAGTGGACTAAGTGATGTGTTAAGGGATCAATGTAGAAGCCGAGAGAGAGGCAAGAAATGCAGTCACAGTCAGAGAAAAAGGCAAGGGATACTGTATCTATGTGGTTGTAGTGGTCCTGTTGGAAGTGGTAAGTAAGTTGCCCGCAGAAAAAAAATCCTCCTATTAGCGGCACTCCTCCATTGCAGCCGACGCTTCGTCCATCGATGTTGGTCACCAGAAGACACCCTGTCCACTGCCTGCCTGATGCTGAATTGTGGCTCGCTACTGTGAAGCCTGACTCCATCCTTTTTTCCCCATTGCAGAGACTGAAACCCGGCCTGTAATTATTCAACGAAAAACAGGAAGTGATATAATATTACAACACCACTGATAAATAAATATAAGGTATGTAGGCTGTGGAGTGCAAAAAGTCACAATTTGTTTTTCCTAGTAGACAGTACAATGTTTTTGAAAGTGCGTACTCTGAGTCACCTTTTGAAGGATAAATAAGTATGGGCAAATTAATGTAGCGGATCTTGCCCCTCAAGCTAGGTGTACTGTAAACTGTGTTTTAGAACAAAATTAGATCTTCCTGGCAGTGCTCCCACCCAGACCCTTACTAAAGCCAGTCGCAAAAATGTAGAAGACCCCCAATCAAATCTCAAAAAACGAGGCCTAGCAGAAAACTGGTGACAAAACTTACTTTGAAAGTAAAAGTAGGCCGAAGTACCCTAATTACCCATTACCCACCGTGGATTGCATTCAAACCACTTGCAAGCAACCAAGCAAAAGTAGCCATAGCCAGCATCGCTCCAAGACTCGAAATCCCCCCCACTCAAACACATGCAATAGAAATACTGCTAACCCTAACGAACCCTAAGTTAAGAATAGTGGCAAAGGCTTTCTTTAACTATGCCAAATCCCCCCTTTCCCACCATGGATTTTCTTCAAATGACTTGCAACCAAAATTACACATTCTCACGAGTGCTCTAAGACCCCAGAACTCAGTTTGAAAAATCTAGAACACCCCGAAACACATGCAATCCTGCTGCTAGGGCTAACCCTAACGAACCCTAAGTTACAAAAAGTGCCAAAACTAAAGGCTTTTCCGCGCGGATTTTGTCCCAACCACTTCTACCCGGTATTAGACCTTCCCAGGAATGCCCCAAGACCCGGCAACCCACCCGCCAAGAAGCGTAACACCCCCAAACAGGCCAAAAGCAAAATCTCATACTTGCAATATTTCTGGGCCTTCGGTCCAAACGAGCTGCGTAGCTAGGCCATAAGTCGGGGTTGGCACGACGGATTTCCTGAAAAGCAAATGCAATCATGATTAGAGTGTCCCAGCAGTGCTCCCAGACCACGAAACTCACCCGCAAACACCAGGAAGCCCCCCAAACAGGCCCCCGAAAACGCTACATAGAGCAAAATGTCAGAAATAGCCAAAAAAAAAATCGGCCTGGATTTTGTCCCAACCACTTCTACCCGGTATTAGACCTTCCCAGGAATGCCCCAAGACCCGTCAACCCACCCGCCAAGAAGCATAACACCCCCAAACAGGCCAAAAGCAAAATCTCATACTTGCAATATTTCTGGGCCTTCGGTCCAAACGCGCTGCGTAGCTAGGCCATAAGTCGGGGTTGGCACGACGGATTTCCTGAAAAGCAAATGCAATCAAGATTAGAGTGTCCCAGCAGTGCTCCCAGACCACGAAACTCACCCGCAAACACCAGGAAGCCCCCCTAAGAGCACCTCAAAGGCAAGCAAGTCATCAAAAACACAAAAAAAATTCCGCCTGGGATTTGGTCCAAAACACTTTTATCCGGTATTAGAGCTTCCCAGCAATGGCCCCAGAGCCGTCAACCCAGGAGAAGACGAGTAGAAGACCCCCAAACAGCCAAAGAGCAAAAGTACAAAAATGGGGACTTAGTCAATTTTTCACAAATTTCCCAAATCACTCCGCGCGCGCTCTGCAGCTAGGCCCTAAGTCCCCTCTGCCACCATGGATTTGCTTCAAACCTCTTGCAAAGTAAAGTATATATAGCCAGCAGTGCTCCCAGACCACGAAACTCACCCGCAAACACCAGGAAGCCCCCCAAACAGGCCCCCGAAAACGCTACATAGAGCAAAATGTCAGAAATAGCCAAAAAAAAAATCGGCCTGGATTTTGTCCCAACCACTTCTACCCGGTATTAGACCTTCCCAGGAATGCCCCAAGACCCGTCAACCCACCCGCCAAGAAGCATAACACCCCCAAACAGGCCAAAAGCAAAATCTCATACTTGCAACATTTCTGGGCCTTCGGTCCAAACGCGCTGCGTAGCTAGGCCATAAGTCGGGGTTGGCACGACGGATTTCCTGAAAAGCAAATGCAATCAAGATTAGAGTGTCCCAGCAGTGCTCCCAGACCACGAAACTCACCCGCAAACACCAGGAAGCCCCCCAAACAGGCCCCCGAAAACGCTACATAGAGCAAAATGTCAGAAATAGCCAAAAAAAAAATCGGCCTGGATTTTGTCCCAACCACTTCTACCCGGTATTAGACCTTCCCAGGAATGCCCCAAGACCCGTCAACCCACCCGCCAAGAAGCATAACACCCCCAAACAGGCCAAAAGCAAAATCTCATACTTGCAACATTTCTGGGCCTTCGGTCCAAACGCGCTGCGTAGCTAGGCCATAAGTCGGGGTTGGCACGACGGATTTCCTGAAAAGCAAATGCAATCAAGATTAGAGTGTTCCAGCAGTGCTCCCAGACCACGAAACTCACCCGCAAACACCAGGAAGCCCCCCAAACAGGCCCCCGAAAACGCTACATAGAGCAAAATGTCAGAAATAGCCAAAAAAAAAATCGGCCTGGATTTTGTCCCAACCACTTCTACCCGGTATTAGACCTTCCCAGGAATGCCCCAAGACCCGTCAACCCACCCGCCAAGAAGCATAACACCCCCAAACAGGCCAAAAGCAAAATCTCATACTTGCAACATTTCTGGGCCTTCGGTCCAAACGCGCTGCGTAGCTAGGCCATAAGTCGGGGTTGGCACGACGGATTTCCTGAAAAGCAAATGCAATCAAGATTAGAGTGTCCCAGCAGTGCTCCCAGACCACGAAACTCACCCGCAAACACCAGGAAGCCCCCCAAACAGGCCCCCGAAAACGCTACATAGAGCAAAATGTCAGAAATAGCCAAAAAAAAAATCGGCCTGGATTTTGTCCCAACCACTTCTACCCGGTATTAGACCTTCCCAGGAATGCCCCAAGACCCGTCAACCCACCCGCCAAGAAGCATAACACCCCCAAACAGGCCAAAAGCAAAATCTCATACTTGCAACATTTCTGGGCCTTCGGTCCAAACGCGCTGCGTAGCTAGGCCATAAGTCGGGGTTGGCACGACGGATTTCCTGAAAAGCAAATGCAATCAAGATTAGAGTGTCCCAGCAGTGCTCCCAGACCACGAAACTCACCCGCAAACACCAGGAAGCCCCCCAAACAGGCCCCCGAAAACGCTACATAGAGCAAAATGTCAGAAATAGCCCAAAAAAAAATCGGCCTGGATTTTGTCCCAACCACTTCTACCCGGTATTAGACCTTCCCAGGAATGCCCCAAGACCTGTCAACCCACCCGCCAAGAAGCATAACACCCCCAAACAGGCCAAAAGCAAAATCTCATACTTGCAACATTTCTGGGCCTTTGGTCCAAACGCGCTGCGTAGCTAGGCCATAAGTCGGGGTTGGCACGACGGATTTCCTGAAAAGCAAATGCAATCAAGATTAGAGTGTCCCAGCAATGCTCTCAGACCACGAAACGCACCCACAAACAGACGGAACCCCCCCTAAGAGCACCTCAAAGGCAAGCAAGTCATCAAAAACACAAAAAAATTTCCGCCTCGGATTTGGCACAAACCACTTTTAGTGCTTCCCAGCAATGGCCCCAGACCCGTCAACTCACCTGCAAAGAGGTAGAACAACACCCCCACAAGTGCTGAGTCTTTCTTCATTGGGCGTAAACCAGCCCTCTGCTTTGATGGAAATAGGAGTCTGGAGGAGGAGGATAGAGGAGCATGTTCTTCTGAACTTGTGAACCTGAGGAATGCAGACTGCGGCACCTTCAAATAAATTAGCAAACAAGTGAAGACAGTTCTGCTGATGGGCTTGTTTTTGTGATTATCTGATTAAAGTTTGAATTATATTAACTGTGCACAACAAAGAAAGACAGACACACAGGAATAAAAGTGAATAAGGATGAAAAAGAAAGTTATTGATTCGTTGTCTCATTTTCAGGGCTCGAAGTCGGTATCACGGTCCAGGAATAAGAATAAGGCTTCGTCATCATACTCTGCGAATTCAGCCAGGGTGAGGTCAGTGCCACCTGACAGAGTAGAAATTCCCTCATCTATGGTGCTGGCCACCTCCTCTTCATCCGGCACGCTCTCTCGTACTCTTATATCTGGTGGTATGAGGTGCTGATTCATCTTGATCATTGTTAACCTCTCCACATTTTTGGGCGAGAGGCGGCTCCGTTTGGGAGTTACAATCCCACCAGCCGCACTGAAAACCCGTTCAGAAGACACACTTGCGAGTGGGCAAGACAAGTAGTTTAAAGCCAGGTTGGTGAGCTGTGGCCACAATTCTTTTTTCCCATGCCAATACGCCAATGGGTCAGAATTAACATAGACCTCTGTGGAGTCATTCAGATAGTCCTTCACCATCGACTCAAGGTCCTCCTCCAAGGTTCCTCCACTTTGCGTAGCTCTTGCTGTGCCTCTGACCTTTTGAGAACCAAACCCACGCAGAGCTAGCCAATCCTCTTCAGCCTCCAATGTTTCTGTTGTCTTTCGTGCAGATGATCCGGTTGCCGGTGTCTTTAACGGCTGAGAGGTCACTTGTGCCACAGCCACAGGTGCAGAAGTGGATTGTTTTGACTGGGGATGGCCTGCTGATGTACTGCCATTTCCTTCAATTTCCAGCCGTTCTGTTTCAAACTTCTTGGCTGACAAGGCTAGCCAACGTTTGTACTTTGTAACATCTTCATCACCAAAAGGAAAGAATGCTCTGCCTGCCAGCGCCTTTTTGTAGCGTGGATCCAGAATAGTAGCACAAATGTAATGCTGTTCTGAGTGGATCTTTTTAAGACGTTCATCACCTTGTAGGAGCTCTAATAATTGCTCAGCCAGAAGCAAAGAGTCTTTCTTTTTGTCATCTTTTCCAAACACAGAACACACCTCCTTCAGTTGGTCCTCCAGCATGTACAACAATGGGATAGCTTTTCCCAAATTAGAGTCCTCCTTGCTGACTGCACGCGTGAAGACCTCAAAAGGACGAAGCATGCGTGTTAGGCTTTCAACTATGTTCCATTGCGGCCCACCCATCCTCAGCTCCTCTATACCCTCTTTCAAGAAATATTGATCGAGTTGCGTATACTGCTCATACAGACGCTCAAGCATGTAGAAGGTTGAGTTCCAACGTGTTACCACCTCCTGGATGAGTGCTTTCACTGGCATTTGACATTGATATAGCATGCTCCTCAGCTGCTTGCGGGCCTTAAAAGAATGCCTGAAATGCTTGCAAATTTTTCGGCAGTTCTCCAATACACTGTACGCTGCACTGCGTTTATTACCCAAGAATTTTTGGACAACCAGGTTTATACAGTGCGCCAAACACGGCACTCTGAAATAGTAACCGTCCCTCATGGCCTTAACTATATTGGAGCCATTGTCCGTGGAAACATAACCAACCTTGCGTTTTAGTGGGGACAGACAGTTAAGGACCTTTGTGTTAAAGACATCCAAAATGTTTTCTGCTGTGTGACGTTTCTCCAAACCAAACATGGCTAGTGTTGCATGTTTCCGAGCACCTTTAAAAACAATGTTAGTGTCAACACCTGAGTTTAGCTTTGCTTTAGCCCCTGAAAAAGAGACCCAGTGTGCAGTGATGCACATGTAATCAGCGCCTGCGCCACTGGTCCACATGTCTGTTGTCAGATGTATAGTGTGAACAGCACTCTTCTGCAAAGCTGCCCCAATCACCTTCAGAACATCTTCATGTAGTGCTGGAACCGCAACTCGGGCAAAATAGAACCGGCTAGGAACCTTCCATTTAGGGCAGAGCGCTGTCACTAATTCTAGAAAACCAACCCCTTCTACAAAAGAAAAAGGGAGAAGGTCCAGAGCTAGCATTGTAGCCAGCTTAGTGTTATACAGACGGGTCATTGGGTGGTTGCGTTCATATTGCGCTTCTGTAAACAACATCTTTTTAATGTTGCCCTGGACCAATGATTTACGGGATGATGATGATCTCTTCGACCCAGTTACGCTCGCTGATGAACTTTTCCGCATTGATGTCTCACTCTCTCCCACACTCTTAGTGTGGCTCCCATGGGGTGTGCTGCTGACATGGGAACTGGGTGTAAGTGAAGTGTTTGAATCGTCTTCTTCTACCTCCTCGTCATCAGCAGGTGACAAATCAACGTTTTCATTACGTGCAATTCCGGCTTTCTTGACCGCCTCTAGGTGCGGAAACCATTCGACAGCGTGCCTTCTCTCAAGATGACCTCTCTGGCCTCCGGTACCATAGTTAGAACCAAGCTTACCACGACTAAATCGAAGCTTACAAAGGCTACAAATGGCTACGTTTTCCTTTTTTGGGCAAACACTAAAGAAGTCCCAAACTGGAGACTTGAAATGTCTTCGGGGGCCGGAGGAGGCGGCGATACTGGTGGTGGTGGTCCTGCTGCTAATGACAGATGAAGTGGAGGATGTGGATTGCCGAACTTCAGTACGTTTTGCACTTTCACCACCACGAATTGAGGTCGAGGACGAGGTGGGTACCTTCTTGCGAAGAAATATGGAAGCGGTAGGTTTTGGTGTACTACTTAACTCCAAATCTAATAATTCCATTTCCATTGCCTCCTCGCCGACATCATCATCACGCTCAGCAGCTTCTCGGGATAGGGTCAAAATGTCTCTTTGCTGCATGCCCGGTGGGGCTGCAGTGACCTTTGTGATGACTGGCTCGTCGTCATCGTGAGAGGCTTCATCACCAGCAGTATCTGTCACTTCTTGTTGAGCCTCATCACACTCCATAGGTTTGAGTTTTTGGACGACCTTCCTTTTACGCTTAGGTTCCGGTGTCAGATCATGGTGTGCCTCACTGTCAGACCGCAGTTGTGGTTCCCAAGCTGGATCGTTATCATCAGAAGGAGGTGGGCTTGAAGAAGATGTAGACACCCCCCTTGATCTTTTCCTTGCTAGGGATGTGGAAGACAATGAATGATCATCAGGAGGAGTGGCTTCCAATGATACCTCGGCTTCATTGTCGATTTCCTGATGTGCCCCTACTTCGGGAGGAACAACTATTGTGGGCACTTGTGAACCTCCATGCACCTTTGCTTGCGCATCTCCTTTTGCTGCCTCTCCTTCCACATGTACTTGGGCGTGTACTTGCACATGGTGTTGTTGTTGCGGCTGTGTTGATTCAGGGACATTGCTGCTACTTTCTTGCGATGAGCCAACATCACTGGTCGATGGTGATTGGAGAAGTACACTGACTGCCTCTGAAGCACTCAAGGGCTTTGACTTAAGTTGGCGTGGTGGTGGAGGCACTGAACCCAATGGAGCAGGGGTGCTGCTCCCAGCTTGGTCCCCAGCAGAACCTGCTGCAGCAGGCGTACTTTTTTTTTTGCTCCCAAAAAACGTGGCGGGTGGCACACCAGCCTCCTTGGTACCTTGCTTCTTCTGCTCCTTACTAGCAACTTTCTTGCTAGAGGAGCTACGGAGAACTTTCTTTGGGGGCGGGGCCATCTTCTTCAGAGCAGGTCAGAGAGCAGGCCGCAGTTGCACGAATTGTAGAGTTGTCTGAGGCCAGACGTGACGTCGCGTGACGTTATGCTGCACACACACACCGCTGCAGGACTTCTTCCTGGCACTGGTGGTTCTCTTGAGTCTTGTGCACCTAAAAAAAATGGAAGACAGAGGAACATCAGTTCAGTTATAGAGCACAAAAAAAAAATCGAAAAACACTGCAAAATCAGCACAATCCCAATCCATCCATGCCCTCCATAATGTTTAAATTCAAGACAACCCACAGAAAGACTAGGCCCATGCAAGACTCACTAGTACCCCTGGGCATAAATAAAGGTTGAAAAGTAGGCAAAATGGTTGGAGGCCTAACAACAAAGCCTGCATTCAAAATGGCCACTTGCCTGCCAGCACATGGCCAGTGCCTGTAGCTGCACTCAAAATGGCCACCAGCCACATGGCATGTCCCTCCCCATGAACACACCCAAAAATCGAAAAACACTGCAAAATCAGCACAATCCCATTCAATCCATGGCCTCCATGATGTTTAAATTCAAGACAGCCCACAGAAAGACTAGGCCCATGCTAGACTCAAATACCCCTGGTGAAAAGGCCACAAGTACAGGCCCAAAAATCGAAAAACACTGCAAAATCAGCACAATCCCATTCCATCCATGGCCTCCATGATGTTTAAATTCAAGACAGCCCACAGAAAGACTAGGCCCATGCTAGACTCAAATACCCCTGGTGAAAAGGCCACAAGTACAGGCCCAAAAATCGAAAAACACTGCAAAATCAGCACAATCCCATTCCATCCATGGCCTCCATGATGTTTAAATTCAAGACAGCCCACAGAAAGACTAGGCCCATGCTAGACTCAAATACCCCTGGTGAAAAGGCCACAAGTACAGGCCCAAAAATCGAAAAACACTGCAAAATCAGCACAATCCCATTCCATCCATGGCCTCCATGATGTTTAAATTCAAGACAGCCCACAGAAAGACTAGGCCCATGCTAGACTCAAATACCCCTGGTGAAAAGGCCACAAGTACAGGCCCAAAAATCGAAAAACACTGCAAAATCACCACAATCCCATTCAATCCATGGCCTCCATGATGTTTAAATTCAAGACAACCCACAGAAATACTAGGCCCATGCAAGACTCACTACCCCTGGGCATAAATAAAGGTTGAAAAGTAGGCAAAATGGTTGGAGGCCTAACAACAAAGCCTGCATTCAAAATGGCCACTTGCCTGCCAGCACATGGCCAGTGCCTGTAGCTGCACTCAAAATGGCCACCAGCCACATGGCATGTCCCTCCCCATGAACACCCCCAAAAATCGAAAAACACTGCAAAATCAGCACAATCCCATTCCATCCATGGCCTCCATGATGTTTAAATTCAAGACAGCCCACAGAAAGACTAGGCCCATGCTAGACTCAAATACCCCTGGTGAAAAGGCCACAAGTACAGGCCCAAAAGTCGAAAAACACTGCAAAATCAGCACAATCCCATTCCATCCATGGCCTCCATGATGTTTAAATTCAAGACAGCCCACAGAAAGACTAGGCCCATGCTAGACTCAAATACCCCTGGTGAAAAGGCCACAAGTACAGGCCCAAAAATCGAAAAACACTGCAAAATCAGCACAATCCCATTCAATCCATGGCCTCCATGATGTTTAAATTCAAGACAACCCACAGAAATACTAGGCCCATGCAAGACTCACTACCCCTGGGCATAAATAAAGGTTGAAAAGTAGGCAAAATGGTTGGAGGCCTAACAACAAAGCCTGCATTCAAAATGGCCACTTGCCTGCCAGCACATGGCCAGTGCCTGTAGCTGCACTCAAAATGGCCACCAGCCACATGGCATGTCCCTCCCCATGAACACACCCAAAAATCGAAAAACACTGCAAAATCAGCACAATCCCATTCAATCCATGGCCTCCATGATGTTTAAATTCAAGACAGCCCACAGAAAGACTAGGCCCATGCTAGACTCAAATACCCCTGGTGAAAAGGCCACAAGTACAGGCCCAAAAATCGAAAAACACTGCAAAATCAGCACAATCCCATTCCATCCATGGCCTCCATGATGTTTAAATTCAAGACAGCCCACAGAAAGACTAGGCCCATGCTAGACTCAAATACCCCTGGTGAAAAGGCCACAAGTACAGGCCCAAAAATCGAAAAACACTGCAAAATCAGCACAATCCCATTCCATCCATGGCCTCCATGATGTTTAAATTCAAGACAGCCCACAGAAAGACTAGGCCCATGCTAGACTCAAATACCCCTGGTGAAAAGGCCACAAGTACAGGCCCAAAAATCGAAAAACACTGCAAAATCAGCACAATCCCATTCAATCCATGGCCTCCATGATGTTTAAATTCAAGACAACCCACAGAAATACTAGGCCCATGCAAGACTCACTACCCCTGGGCATAAATAAAGGTTGAAAAGTAGGCAAAATGGTTGGAGGCCTAACAACAAAGCCTGCATTCAAAATGGCCACTTGCCTGCCAGCACATGGCCAGTGCCTGTAGCTGCACTCAAAATGGCCACCAGCCACATGGCATGTCCCTCCCCATGAACACCCCCAAAAATCGAAAAACACTGCAAAATCAGCACAATCCCATTCCATCCATGGCCTCCATGATGTTTAAATTCAAGACAGCCCACAGAAAGACTAGGCCCATGCTAGACTCAAATACCCCTGGTGAAAAGGCCACAAGTACAGGCCCAAAAATCGAAAAACACTGCAAAATCAGCACAATCCCATTCCATCCATGGCCTCCATGATGTTTAAATTCAAGACAGCCCACAGAAAGACTAGGCCCATGCACCACTCACTACCCCTAGTCAAGGCCCCAACAACAGGTCAAAAATCGAAAAACACAAAATTTTACAACAAAAAAAAAATCGAAAAACACAGAAAAATCAGCACAATCCCAATTCATCTATGGCCTCCATGATGTTTAAGTTCAAGACAACCCACAGAAAGAATCAGTCCACCCACCACTGGGCAAAAGGCCCCAAAACAGCCCAAAAATCGAAAATCCCAAAATTTTAGTTGCAGCAACTGTAATGCCCCAAACAAACTTACTTGTAAAATTTCTAATCCAACAGTGATCCAAAGAAAGTCAAAAAGGCCTCAAATCCAAAGATCCAGCAGCATCCACAAAAAGTAATCCTTCCAGGTCCACATCCAAATGAAAAGTGACCAGGAGATGGACAAAGCACTGGGAGGAGCCTGCTGAACAGGAACAGGAAGTTGAAGACTATGGGGCACTTCCTTCCTCCCACCCCCCTGCCCCCCTCCCCAAAATGGACTCCTCGCTAAAAAAGTGCAGGCAAATGTCAAACTAAGGAGTTATTCACATAAAAATCATCATTTCTAGAAGGTTTATGCTGCTTGCTGGTGGATTTCTTGCGCAGAATTGCAAATTTATATTTTCGCTCGCCGCATCTCAAATCTCGCAATTGCGAAGTACCGCGAGACGTGATCTCGCCGTACTCGCGTTGACAAGCTATCGCTGGCAAGCCGCGATGACGTAATCGCGCTCGCCAATTCCCGCGGGATCACACAGCAAGATCCAAAATGGCGCAGCACTCGCAAACTATCGAAAAAAACAACTCGGCAAACGATGATAAACGCCGCGCGCCGCAAAAATTGTATCACCAACGCCGCGCGCCGCCAAAAAAATCCGCTGCGTGCGAATTTGCGGATTTTGCGGGAAATCCGCAAATCTCGCGGATTGCGGATTTCCCGAAAATCCGCAAAATCCGCGAGCGGAACGGATTTTCCGCCCACGCTTAGTGTGGGGGTGACTGGGAGGTGTGTGACTCTGTGCATACATGTGTGAACAGTTGATTCACTAGATCTATGGGTTCAAAACTGCATGTGGAAACAGCTGTATGGGTGGTTGACTGTATACGAGTGTATTGGTGAGTGAATGGATATCTCAGTGCTACATGTCAAAGTAAGTACATATGTAAAACACAGTACATGTGAGAGTTCACATATATAAATTACTGTGTATAAGAGCCAGTGAATGTGTGAGTGGCTGAATGGATCATTGAAAACTTGTATCAGTGATTGTATAACAGAGTAAATATGTGTTAGAATATGTTTGAATAAGTAAGGTGTGTATATCTGTATAGTTGAAGAAATGGAGGTGTGATTGATTCAGTGCATGACTGACTAGGTGTGTGAGTAACTCCATGGATGAGTGACAGTCTGTGAGTGTCTGTTTACTCTGAGTGTATCTAAGGTTATATTAGAGTCTGAAGAGGTTGATCGTATTATCACATGATTGATGTCATCAGTGATGTTGTCAGTGAAGTCATTTGAGTTGTCATCAGTGATGTCATTTGAGTTGTCATCAGTGATGTCATCAGTGATGTCACTGACCATGTCATGAATGATGTAATATGTGACATCATCAGCAGTGGATTGCGGGTGCGCGATATATAGTTATTGCAACTAACTATATATGCATATTTCTATGGTTTTGTGCGAGTAAATTAAGGTTTTGTAAATGCTAATTCCTAACTATATATGGTCTATAACCTATGGTTTTTTCGGTGAATTTTCAAGGTTTTGTAAATGCTAATTCCTAACTATATATGGTCTATAACCTATGGTTTTTTCAGTGAATTTCAATGGTTTTTTAATAGCAAATATCAAAAGCTGTCAAATGTCAAGTACGTGATAGGTAAAAACATTTTTGTGTTTATGCACGCTGATGTGCTTTGAAAGCTGCCCCCCCCCCTCTCTTTTCTCTTAGTAGTACTCTCTCTTTGCAGATAGTGAAGGGTAGTTAACGCAGGCCTTTGCCTCCGTTGTAATCCGTCGTGCCTGCTTCTCTCTCCATTTGATTGATTGTTATCCAAGCATTTACTGTTTTAGAATTGGTTCTCTTTGGTTCATTCTCTATTTACAAACAAGCACAGAGTCGCAATACTCTGTTTAGTCTTTGCAGATAGTGAAAAATTGTTTAAAAAAACAAAAGGAATCGAGCAAAATCAGTAGGCCACTAATGGGATCTCTTTTTGACCTCGCTAAAATAGAAACATTAAGAACAACCCCTCATGAGAAATACGAAACTAGTGAGATGAACTGAGCTCCACACCATGATGGCTGCAAGACAGCTCGGCTCCGCCACCCACCCCACCCAAAATAACGACAAACCCTATGCAAATATTATAAATATATACAACACACCAGCAAAGTAACAGGGTAAAACATTTTATTAAATAACTATTTACATAACTATTTTATACTTTTTGTTGCCCGATCCGGCTAGCTCAATCGATCGAGCATGAGACTCATGCACTCTGATCTCCTTGGCCTCAGTCAAGCATCAATAGTAAGATTTTCATACATGAGTGTACGTTCATGGTTTTGGTCCCTGAGTTGCTTCGATGTCACTGCCTTGCACAAATGGCATAAGTCCTGGATGTTGGGTGCCATAGTTCAGAGTTCTGAGCAGCGCTTGTAACACTGTCTGAAGCTTATTTGCACCTGCTGCAGCTTCACTATTCTCAAAGTAAGTGGGGGCCGTTTGTGGACCTGACTGCATTTGAAAACAATGTGATACGGTGCCTCCCTAAACCGCTTGACGGAGGCCCCCTAGGGGCGGTGTGAAGGCGCGGACTTGGAGGGGGCGCTTGGCTCCGACCCCCTCCCCAAGTCTTGTTGCCCTGGTGTGGCCTGAGATCGCCCCCGACATAGGCGGCCGGCTCCCGGGGTCAAGCGGAACTTTTGCCTTTTGGTGACTCTTCCATTCTGAACATTGTCCCACAATCCGTTTGACCTGAAACGATTACACAAATAAAACATTTGTGAGTTTTAAATTTCCGGAGAAGTATAATTCACCAATAGCTTTCTCTGTAGATCTTTTTCCATTAACAATCCCAGTTCCATCACCCGCCCAGGATATCACTACTGTTAGTTGTCATTGTTGCTTCTGTTTTAATAAAAAATGTTTTAAGGTGTTTACTGTTTTTGTTGCGATGTATATATTTATAAGTTATTGAAGTGTTATAATCCTACTAATTTTTTATCGATTATTGCTCTTTGAGATATTCCCTGTCTACAAACAGAGAAGAATAGGAATATTCTGTCTCCCTTTGCAGATAGTGAAGGATAGGTAATGCGGACTTTTGTCCCCCGTTGTAATCCGTCATGCCTGTTTTTCTCCCCACTGATTGATTGATTGGCTGGACATTTATTGTTCAAGGAATAGTTCTTTCGAGGTATTCTCTGTTTACAAATAACGTGGAATAGAAATATTCTGTCTAGTCTTTGCAAGTAGTGAAGGGTGGGTAATGCGGACCTTAGTCCCCCGTTGTAATCTGTCATGCCCATCTACTCCCCACTGATTGAGAAACTAGTTCCACCCGGACCATTTATTAGAGGTACATCATCTGGCTCAACCGGAGAGTACCCCTAATAAAGAAGACATATGTAAAATACGAAGTAATCACTGTATCCTGTTAAACAGAAACTTTAGCATGAAACACACTTGAAAAGGAAGGGAAAGAAATCGAACAAAATCAGTAGGCCACTGATGAGTTTTTGACTTCGCTAGAAATAAGAAACATGAAAGTGGTGAAAGAAGCCAAGCTTGACGTTACGGCAGCCACGAGGTAGCTAGGCTCCGCCACCCCCCCACTGCTCCAAGCATGTCTGTCCCACCGCCCGCCACGCCCAATAACGGTAACATGAAATAGATACAAATCAGCAGATACCTACCCCCATTCTGGAAACTCCAGAAGTGCAACAGGTTCGCGGCTACGCCCATCCGGAAGACGAGGCCTTCGGCAAGTGTAGGGCGGGTCCTGCTGGCAGCCGTCGGCCGGGGAGGTCATCGCGTAAGGTGGGCCAGGAGAGGAGCCGAGGCCGACGGGATCCTTCTTCTTTCTTTAATAATGGCTGCGACAACGGGGGGGATGTCTTGCACATGCCACCGACCCCCCCCCTCTTATCTCCTGGTCTGGCCCCGGCTTGGTATGAGCTCCCCGTTCGGACCTGAAGCGGCGCCCTGCAGGCCACGGGGGGGGATGTCTTGCCTCTGCCTCCGACCCCCCCCTCTTATCGCCTGGTCCGGACATCACGGATATCAACGCCAGGTGTCGGCGTGGGGTGCGCTGGGAGGGAGAGGCGGCCCGAACGAGCCTCTCCCACCCCCACAGGTGGGGGCCCCTCAGCTGCACCCCCAACGCTCCACTCACCCAACAAAAGGGTCGTCGCGTAAGGTGGACCAGGAGAGGAGCCGAGGCCGACGGGATCCTTCTTCTTTCTTCAATAATGGCTGCGACAACGGGGGGGGATGTCTTGCACATGCCACCGACCCCCCCCCCCTCGTATCTCCTGGTCTGGCCCCGGCTTGATATGAGCTCCCCGTTCGGTCCTGAAGCGGCGCCCTGCAGGCCACGGGGGGGATGTCTTGCCTCTGCCTCCGACCCCCCCCCCTCTTATCGCCTGGTCCGGACATCACGGATATCAACGCCAGGTGTCGGCGTGGGGTGTGCTGGGAGGGAGAGGCGGCGCGAACGAGCATCTCCCACCCCCACAGGTGGGGGCCCCTCAGCTGCACCCCCAACGCTCCACTCACCCAACAAAAGGTCTCGTCCACTATTGCGAGGCAATGATGCTCCGCTCACCCAGCGGGGGTCTCGTCCACTATTGCGGTGCAACTGCGCTTCTGAGTTCAACTAGAAAATGAGTCCTGCGTCCAGAAACGTTCTCCTCAACTTTGAAGATTCTATAAGAGCCACGGGGGCCCCCGACCCCCGCAGACACCCCCGATGGGGAATGACTGCCATGATCACCCACGGAACGACCACGACGTAGCCGCGGGACGTCGGCGCGCTCATGCCGGCGCCGGCCTCAGTCTTGAAATGACCAAAATCCTGCAAGACTACCAACTTGATCAGTTCCGGTGGGACACCAGTATGATCTGGTAGGAGAGATTGTTGCCTCCCACCCCACTTTGACTGATGGTTCATGTCGGCAGTCCCCTCTGCTACCCTTCAACGAAAACTTTTGGACTGCCGAAAGAGGTCCCGGTCCAACCACGAGTTGGTGGAGACATTTTGACTATACTTGGACCTTCCTGACCTCACCCAAAATGGCGCCGGTACAAATGAAACTCTCAACTCCTTGTTGTGCCCCGATTGCTCAGCCTTGATATCATGAGATATGTATGCAGTTTTTAGCACATGAATTGATATGGGATAAGACTGATTATATGTTCGAACAATGAATTGATCCGGGATGGGTATTGATTATACGTTCGAACAATGAATTGACATGGACGGGTACTGATTACACGTTCGGACAATGAATTGATATTAAGTTCTAATGCATCATTGATTACTGTATTTATTGAAGGTTCGAATTGTCGACACTTTTGGTACTTGCTCACAATGAATTATCGATATGATTTTGTTGCACTTGTTGCACTTTTTACTGATTATATGTTCGGACAATGAATTGATCCGGGATGGGTATTGATTATACGTTCGAACAATGAATTGACATGGGACGGGTACTGATTACACGTTCGGACAATGAATTGATATTAAGTTCTAATGCATCATTGATTACTGTATTTATTGAAGGTTCGAATTGTCGACACTTTTGGTACTTGCTCACAATGAATTATCGATATGATTTTGTTGCACTTGTCGCACTTTTTACTATGAAATCAACGACCACTGACTCTGTTATGTTTTCCACAAATAAATACCCCCCCCACCCATTTACAGTTCCATCCTGCTCCGTGGCCGGCCCACAGGGTTGTAGGCCCGTATTTGTGCACCAACATTTTTATTAAAGGTTTTTGAAAAAGCAAACATAGTTGTAACGCGTAGATTGGTAAGTTTCAAATAAATAGCCACTGTTTCCGATTTAAAAAAAAAAAAAAAGCAGGTGAAATGAAGCAGCTCGATTAGTTAAGGGTTAAAAAGTATAGTACGCAGAAACATTGCAAATATGAATGGTCCAGGTTTGTTGTATGTGTTTTTCATTTTTGTACAGCATAAAGCAATCGATAAAGATCCTGGTATTTAGCCTCTACTTTATATGCTACCTGTATCAGGGAAGTTGTTTTAAATGCCCCTAAGCCACCCCGAAGGAATGTCACCTGGCCCCCCTAGTACGAACGAAAACGACCCCGTACCACTGTAGGTTATCTCTCTTCCTCAAAGGAGAGCACGAGCTCGCCCCCACTTTACACCGACTGCCCTTTGTTTTGACCCTCCCCTGCACACGATCCGTAATGCCACACTTGGGCGACCTATGCTATCCACAGGCCTCCGATAATTATCTCTCCCACATTACCGGTCCCCCCTGGGCTTAAACGCCGAGATGGTAGGGACTGCATCCCGTGGAAATAGGCCGAGTATGTAGTAAGTAAAAGCCTTTTCAGGTTTATGCACGCTGATGTGTTTTAAACGCTGCCCCCGCCCCTTCTTTTTCCCTCTTTTCTGCAGGTCACTTCGGAACGTCGATTAAAGTACAGAAAAATGGTGACTTAACGGCCGATGGGATGAGAAAAAGGGTTTGAATATGGTGCCTATACACGACGAGCAAACAATGACTATGTCTCTCTCTGAACCCAGCGCTTGGGAGGGAAGCCTGAAGCAGAAACTTGACGGGTTATTACAGGATGACAAAATATGACTTCGCTTGGCACCCTGAATAATACAAGCAAGAATGACGTGCACCAATGAATAAATTCCTACGTTTAACTAAATAGGGAAAGTTTAAGGAATATTCCGAGGTGAGGTTTACCCAAGTACCCTCCGTCTGGAGGACTAGGAATGTTGCCAATGTTTAAGATTTACCACCTCCTTCTCGCACCCTCATAGACATGAAACTCAAAGCTGCCCCATTGTTCTCCCGACTGACACCTACCGTTGCCTCAGCCTGGAAACCCATTCGCTAAAAATGATTCGAAGATCCCCCCTCAGTATTAGCCCGACCAGGTTAGTTCCCGACTAATTGGCAAAGGTGTAAGTATTTGCAACCAAAGCCACCAGCGAAGGCAGCCGACGATAAGAGAGAAGAAAAAGGTAAAAAGAGCTCAGCCCCCAGATGAATTAAGTAGGATGCTAAGGATGCGCAGCATACAGGAAGAGATCTTTTTGGCCAGCAACTGTTCTATGTTTTGTCTTGGATTTTTGTATATAATACATGTACTGTCTCCCCCCGCCCGAGACAAGTATCAACATATGTGAGCCTCCTCAACCTCCCTCAGAAAACATAGGGGGTCAGGATACGTCTCCCGTACCCCCTTATACCCATTTCTCACATTGTTTTTCCTCCATCTTGTAATTTAATTAAATCGAAACACAAAATGGCGAATTCCCGTTTCGCTACCAGTTTGCGAACCGGGAAGCGCTTCAACCGTGAAAAATTAAATTTTTTTTATTTGCCCCACGGGACCCTTTAATAACCCCAACATCATTCCTAGGGTGTCAAGAGGGGTCTACCTTGCCCCCTTTCATTAAATTCCCCCTTCGTTTTTCTCCTCCTCTTGTCTCTCGATCCTGCAGAGAGACAAGATGGCTTCCGCACCGGACTGTTTAGAATGTTGACAGACACCGGAGAGCCAATCAGCTTCGCTTCGCAAAGCTCCGTTACGCGAAAAGTACGCGATCTGGAGCGCTATCCGGGACGCTGTCACAGATATATCTGTTTTTTTAAACGTTAATTTCTCGAAATCCACTGGAGCACATATATTGAGACCCAGCAAAGGCACATTGGGCTAACAGTCCCTACAATTTTGCCAAGTTTCGTGTAAATCCATTCAGCCGTTCGAGCTAAAAGTGAGGCCAAAGGCCCTATGGAAAAATGAATGGGAAAAACGCGTTTTGGGACCCCCCTTTTTTCTCGGCCCCCCCTTGACGAAACCCCTCCAAATTTTCAGGGGCTGCTCAGAAACAAAATGTGCCATTCCTGAAAATTTCAGCCGATTCCGTCCACAAACGCCAAAGTTATTAGACATAGAATTTTCAAAAGTTCCATAGAGAAAAAATCCTAACTATATATACCTACTGGCGACCGCCAGTAGGTAATATATATATATATATATATATATATATATATATATATATATATATATATATATATATATATATATATACGCTCGCTGACGCTCCCACAGCGCACCGCACAAGCCAGCATTCCCCAGGAGAAGAACGGACACCAAATCCGGTAATGGATGCAGCAGAGTTTTTTTTATTTATTTCATTTTCAGTGAATCAGGGGTGCCGGGATCTGACGCGTTTCGGCGATCCTGTCGCCTTGCTCACTAGATGAAAGTGTTTGTAAGTGCATAACATTTAAATTGTGAACCACCAATCAGAGCACTTTTTACCAGATATCACGTGACCATGAGTCATAGCTATTGACATAGAAAACAGACTTAATCATAGTCGACTTTCCTATGGTAGTAGTCGCAATGTAGATAATGT
This sequence comes from Lissotriton vulgaris, assembly GCF_964263255.1. Lineage (NCBI taxonomy): Eukaryota > Metazoa > Chordata > Amphibia > Caudata > Salamandridae > Lissotriton > Lissotriton vulgaris. Next base: position 26,264 of record NW_028241239.1, read on the forward strand.
CTGTACAAATACAATAACATGGCAAAAGAAATATTTTAGGGAAAAACAAAACGATATTTTAGTATCATTGCCTAAATTATTATCTAAAACAATACATATTTTGATCATTATTAAAAGCATAACAATACATTGCAATGAAAAAACTTGTTTTCTTATAACTGCTTAATACACTATTGTTTACATCCCAAATATATCTGTGTCGAATTCGTAATGTTTTACCATCAAGCTATTTTGTCACATGTATAAAGATCATATAGAATAGTAACCGTACTATTGAAAGTGCTGTTGTGCTAAAAAAAGTGCAATAAGTGAATAAAGTGCTTAAATATAAATAAATATTGGGGAATCCCAGCCGGGAACCCCACTCAGGGGAGAGAATCAGCGTTACTTGTTAGATTGTTACTTCATATTAAGAAACATTTGCCAGCAGATATTTTCCAAGAATAAAGTGATCCGTGCATAGCAGCTGGGTAAATACATTTTTGTTAGTGCAAATTACATCTGTGCAAATGAGTGCTAATAAATAGTATAAAACCATAAACTAAAAAATTCATGATAATACACACATTTACTAGCGACCAAATGGAGACATAAAAATGCTATTATATATACAATATAAAACCGACTGCCAGCTCTGAACTACTCCTCAGGACCATGTCATAAACCTCTGTAAAAACCCACTTACCTTATATTGTATATTCAATCATAAATAATGATACATGTCCTCACACATATTCAGACCTCGGGGGCTCTTAGTATCGAGTTCTAGAATGTATTTAGTTTCCAGTTGTCTCAGAGCTTTATCTCTATTACCTCCTCTTTCATTTATAGGGACACTGTCAATAACAAAATAAGATAATACATTCAAATTGTTGCCGTGTTCAGACTTAACCTGCCTCGCAACGGGGTATGTTGGGTCCGAATTAAATGTTGCTCGCAAATGTTGTAAAATGCGTGCCTGTACTGGAAGTTTTGTGCTTCCTACATAGCGGAGACCGCATATACAAGTCAAGACATACACTGCGCAGTCTGTTTTGCAGTTAAAGTTGCCTTTGATCTCAATCAACTCCTCAGAAAAAGCGTTTTTGTAGGATTTAGAATTCGCACCGAACTTGCAGGCTCTGCAACTACTACATTTGAAAATGCCCTTCTTTGTCGAGAACCATACAGCTTTATTCAAAAGTTCTGGACTGTTTTTTACCAGATCCGATCTCATAGAGTATGCTTTTCGGTAAGTGTTACTGGGTTTTACGGGCAAGACTCCCTTAAGAAGCCCATCAGTTAAAACAATGGGCCACTGAGCATTAATGATTTTTCTTATGGAATGAGAACGTTTACTGTACGTAGTAATGAACCTACATTGTGAATTGCCATTGCAGCTGACCGGATTTGTATGTATAGCTGAGGTTAGCTCTGTTTCACTACTCTGGATGGTGGCAACTGATTGTAGTAAAGCACGCCTATCCTGTTGATTGACCTTTTGTAAAGCCAATTTGACTTTACGTGCCCCATATCCACGAGCTAACAGTCTGGCTTTGGCAATTTCGTGTGATTCTTTCCATGCCTTATCCGTACTGCATGCCCTTCTGATTCTCAGAAGTTCTCCATATGGGAGACTCTCTATGGTGTGGCGTGGATGAAAACTAGATGCGTGCAATAGCGTATTACCAGCTGTGGGTTTTTGATATAGACTAGTTTCAATAGCCCCATTATAAATTGAGACCTCAATGTCCAAAAAGTTGGTACGTGTGTTGTTTATGTTACTGGTAAAGGCTAAATTGAGATCATTGTTGTTGATGCATTTTACAAAATCATTTGCCTGATCTATATTGCCTTTCCACACGATAAAAACATCATCTATATACCTCCACATGTGTGCAATATGCGAATCGAAAATTGCCCTATGGTGTCTTCTGAGGACATGCTCCTCCCACCAGCCTACATGTAAACATGCATAGCTGGGGGAGAAGCATGTCCCCATAGCCACACCTCTCTTTTGTCTATATATTTTGGCATCAAACAGCATCAAACAGAAATACATTATTCATCAAGCATTTGCGGATCATTTCTATAAGCATTTTGTTGTATATATATATATATATATATTACCTACTGGCGGTCGCCAGTAGGTATATATAGTTAGGATTTTTTCTCTATGGGACTTTTGAAAATTCTATGTCTAATAACTTTGGTGTTTGTGGACGGAATTGGCTGAAATTTTCAGGAAAATGGAACATTTTGTTTCTGAGCAGCCCCTGACAATTTGGGGGGGTTTCATCAAGGGGGGGCCGAGATAAAAGGGGGGTCCCAAAACGCATTTTTCCCATGTTAATTTCCATAGGGCGGTTGGCCTCACTTTTAGCTCGACGGCTGAATGGATTTGCACGAAACTTGGCAAAATTGTAGGGACTGTTAGCCTGATGTGCCTTTGCTAGGTCTCAATATATGTGCTCCAGTGGATTTTGAGTAATTTAGGTTCAAAAAAATATATATATCTGGGCGGAGCCTAACCACACATCTGATCTGATTGGCTGTCAGCACTTCATCCAAGAAGTGTTGGCAGCCATCTTGGGACCAATATACATGATAGCACCTCATTAAAAAGCATTGTAGTTAATAGAGGGTTTTAGGACTTTAGTTACATTATAAATCATTTGTTGATGGTACCATACTCGTTTTAGGAATTGTGGTGGGTTCTAAGGTGATTTTACCATGTGAAAAAACCTTCTGCTGTGATATCATGAATATTGTTTGAAAGAAAACTAATATCTCATGATTTTCCCACAGTGGTTTGGAAGGGGATCTATAAGCTAAACTGAAAGCATATTTTCTGTAAATTCACATTATCTTTCTCAGTCATGTGAAAATGAAGTCTGACATTCTCAGTAAAACATGTACATCCAACAAGGACAGAGACTGTCAGTTGATTCCTTTGTGTTCTACTGCAGCCTCCTAGAGTGTTCTAAAGAACAACTAGAGCGCTAACAGTCCTACTTATTACAAAGGTATGGCACACCTGAAGCCATCTTGATTGGAATAAAGTGGTAACTCTTAAAACATTTAATTTAAAAAGAAACAACATGAGGGGGTATATTTTGCCATAGAAAGTATGATTAGTGCTGCAGAATGAAAAATTAGGGCACATTTTGAGTGACTTCTCAAATCCTTTTCTATTTCATTAAAACATTCTGACATGCAGTCTCCCAAAATGGCCACCAGAGACAAAAGAGCCCAAATGTAGCCCAAATATCACCCAGATGTAGCCCAAGTATAGCCCAATGACAGAATGTCCCAGAGTGTTCTAAAGAACAACTAGAGCGCTAACAGTCCTACTTATTACAAAGGTATGGCACACCTGAAGCCATCTTGATTGGAATAAAGTGGTAACTCTTAAAACATTTAATTTAAAAAGAAACAACATGAGGGGGTATATTTTGCCATAGAAAGTATGATTAGTGCTGCAGAATTAAAAATTAGGGCACATTTTGAGTGACTTCTCAAATCCTTTTCTATTTCATTAAAACATTCTGACATGCAGTCTCCCAAAATGGCCACCAGAGACAAAAGAGCCCAAATGTAGCCCAAATATCACCCAGATGTAGCCCAAGTATAGCCCAATGACAGAATGTCCCAGAGTGTTCTAAAGAACAACTAGAGCGCTAACAGTCCTACTTATTACAAAGGTATAGCACACCTGGAGCCATCGTGATGGGAATAAAGTGGTAACTCTTAAGACATTTAATTTAAAAAGGAACAAAATGAGGGGGTATATTATGCAATAGAAGTTATTATTAGTGCTGCAGAAAGAAAAATTAGGGCACATTTTGAGTGACTTTTCAAATCCTCTTCTATTTCATTAAAAAATTCTGACATGCAGTCTCCCAAAATGGCCACCAGAGACAAAAGAGCCCAAATGTAGCCCAAATATCACCCAGATGTAGCCCAAGTATAGCCCAATGACAGAATGTCCCAGAGTGTTCTAAAGAACAACTAGAGCGCTAACAGTCCTACTTATTACAAAGGTATGGCACACCTGAAGCCATCTTGATTGGAATAAAGTGGTAACTCTTAAAACATTTAATTTAAAAAGGAACAAAATGAGGGGGTATATTTTGCCATATGAATTATGATTAGTGCTGCAGAAAGAAAAATTAGGGCACATTTTGAGTGACTTCTCAAACCCTCTTCAATTTCATTATAAAATTCTGACATAGTCTCGCAAGATGGCCACCAGAGACAAAAGAGCCTAAATGTAGCCCAAATATCACCCAGATGTACCCCAAGTATAGCCCAATGACAGAATGTCCCAGAGTGTTCTAAAGAACAACTAGAGCGCTAACAGTCTTTGCTTATGACAAAAGTATGGCACACCAGAAGCCATCTTGATTGGAATGAAGTGGTAAGTCTGAAAACACTCAATGTAAAAAGGAACAACATGAGGGGGTTAATTTTGCCATAGAAAGTATGATTAGTGCTTCAAAAAGAAAAATTAGGGATCATTTTGAGTGACTTCTCAAATCCTCTTCTATTTCATTAAAAAAATTCTGACATGCAGACTGAAACAGGCACTTTGAATACCAGCAGCAGACGTCCTTGGTGAGCAGTAGCTTTACTACAGTGATCTAATGTGCAACTAGAGTGCTAACATTCAGAATTTATGGCAAATGTGTGACACATCTGAATGCCTTCTTGATGGAACCAAAGTAAACAAGCATTGAAAATGCAATAGATCTCGCCCTCATTTAAGTTAAAGCCATTCTGTTTGTAATGAGGTGGCTTTTTAGCTTTGCTTTTATTAGTGTTTTTTCAACTTTCATGTAAATAACGCACCGTTTTCACCAAATCGACTTTGCCCAAGCACACCCTTCCCTTCGGCCAACAAATCCCAAAAATTCGGCACACCTGCCGATCCAATCTCCCTACAGCTCACCCAAGCCCCGTCCCTCTAGCGCAACTGGAACACCCCAAATTCACCTTCTCCATGCGCACCAAAAACTCCCATTGAATAACATGACAATTCGCTACTCCGCACAAAAATTGCTCTTTAAAGCACTTCCACTGCTCTGATCCGCTTCAAACATGGCTGGACACTAGTTCCAGCTATTCCCTAACATCTCACCAAAAATCAGCCCAATCCATCCACTGGAACGGGGACGAATTTCAACCCGAATACGCGCCCCCCGCAAACACAAAAAAAAGCCATAAAACGGCCAAATCTCGACCAAAAACCGCCAAAATCCCTCAAAACCTTGCCAACACCAATACGCACGAAACTGAACCGGCCCCTCAGCCCTACGCTCCGGGAACCCTACTTAATTGACCCAAAAGCCCTAAAAAAGCAACATAATACACACGAAAACGCCCTAACAACCCTAAAATGCATATAAGTTTATGTATGCATGCATTTATGTTTGTATTTATATGTAGATATACAGATGATATATGTTTATATATGTATGTATATATATATTCATTGAAAAAACCATAGGCTATAGACCATATATAGTTAGGAATTAGCATTTACAAAACCTTGAAAATTCACTGAAAAAACCGTAGGTTATAGACCATATATAGTTAGGAATTAGCATTTACAAAACATTGAAAATTCACTGAAAAAACCATAGGTTATAGACCATATATAGTTAGGAATTCGCATTTACAAAACCTTATTTTACTCACACAAAACCATTGAAATTCCATATATAGTTAGTTGCACTAACTATATATCGCGCACCCGCAATCCACTGCTGATGATGTCACATATTACATCATTCATGACATGGTCAGTGACATCACTGATGACATCACTGATGACATCTCAAATGACATCACTGATGACATCACTGATGACAACATCCAGTGACTGTATGTTTCTGTAAAGTTAAAATATGTCTTTCATATTGAAGAATGAGTGGATGTATAAGTGTCTGGATGAAGGATTTAGTAGGTGCATGACTGACTGTATGAGTGAGTGATTAAATGTGTCTCACTGAGTGCATGGGTTAGTAACTAAACTGTCTTAATTTGTGCATCATTATGTCTGTTGTTCTGTAAACTGTTGCATGTGTTGATAAGTAGCTATATGAGTAACTATATGGGTTATTGATTGGTTGCCCAAGTATTTGTATGGGATACTGAGTGTGTGTGTGGGTGGCTGGGAGGTGTATGACTCTGTGCATAGATGTGTGAGCAGTTGATTCACTAGATGTATGGTTTCAAAAGTGCATGTGGAAACAGCTGTATGGGCGGTTGACTGTGTGCATGAGTGTATTGGTGAGTGAATGGATATCTCAGTGCTACATTGCTACATGTCAAAGTAAGTACATATGTAAAACACAGTACATGTGAGAGTTGACATATATAAATAACTGTGCATAAGAGCCAGTGAATGTGTGAGTGGCTGTATGGATCATTGTGAACTTGTATCAGGGATTGTATAAGAGAGTTAATATGTGTTAGTATATGTTTGAATAAGTAAAGTTTGTATAACTGTATAGTTGAGGAAATGGAGGTGTGATTGATTCTTTGATTGACTGACTAGGTGTGTGAGTAACTCCATGGATGAGTGACAGTCTGTGAGTGTCTGTTTACACTGATTGTATCTAAGGTTATATTAGAGTCTGAAGAGGTTCATCGTATTATCACATGAATGATATCATCAGTGATGTGATCAGTAATGTCAAATGAGATGTCATCAGTGATGTCATCAGTGATGTCATTTGAGATGTCATCAGTGATGTCATTTGAGATGTCATCAGTGATGTCATCAGTGATGTCACTGACCATGTCATGAATGATGTAATATGTGACATCATCAGCAGTGGATTGCGGGTGCGCGATATATAGTTAGTGCAACTAACTATATATGGAATTTCAATGGTTTTGTGTGAGTAAAATAAGGTTTTGTAAATGCGAATTCCTAACTATATATGGTCTATAACCTATGGTTTTTTCAGTGAATATATATATATATATATAGCCACTCTCAAAGTCCACCATTACACGCTAAGCACTCCGGGGCGGGTGCAAGTCTTAGTCCGCGGTGGTGGTACCGTGATAAATATCCAGCTCCAAAACTGCAAAAGAAAAGCTAGCACTCACAAGTCAGGAGAATAACCCATTCTTTATTGTTGGGTTACTAGAACAACAAATGCATTTCGGCAAACGCCTTTATAAACATCCAGTGAATTGGAGTTTTACAGTTTTTTTTAAATATAAACAGTCCGCGTTACTTCCTATGCAGACACAATCATAGAAATAGGATATAAGTGTAACAGAGAGTTTCTCAAGACAGCGACCACCATCTTTGCATACTGGGCAATATGATATTCAAACTCTCAAAGACAGTGTATTTGTACTGACATATTGCACACATTTCCCAATTTCATTAGTCATTAACTATTCAATTCTTTTCTAATATATATTTTTTCCATAATTCATTGATCTCAATGTTACACAGTATAGAATATACTTCATTTACACATTGGGTTTACAATCTTGATCTGAATGAGCATATAATCCTCTTAGTCTGGCAATCTGTCCATTGTATCTTAGAGAAAATGAAAGGAAATAAAGAGGAAGAAGAAACTGAAAGAAAGGGAAATGGCTAATATGTAACAAGTATCTTCATACTATCTGCCGTATTGGAACACATGCTTGCTCTTTTGCTCTGAATGAGCTTAAATTATTGCATCCATTGCCTAGTCTTATCTAATTGGTTCCAATTGAAAACATCTTAAATATAACAAGGAAGGGCTAAGGTTTCATACAAAGAGTCTTTGCTTTTTGTTCAAATCCATCAGATATGGCAATTACATATAAGTTATTTTCAGAACATACATCCTGTAGAGAGACTTTGCTTAAGATATGCCAGCTTGTTAATCAAAAAGTATAGCAAGTTCTTCAGTATTTAAGCCGTACGGAATCTAGTTTGTAGGTCTACTATATATCTAGACTCTAAACGTCTCAAACTTTTCACTCTTTCTCCTCTTTTATTTATGGGATTGTGATCTATGCAAAAATAACTCAAAAGATTTCTATTGCTGTTATGATGGGTAGGAAAATGTTTAACAACTGGGTATGCTGGATCATTTTTCTCACTTGCTCGTATATGCTCTAAAATGCGACGTTTAGTCGGATGGATAGTGCTACCTATGTATAGTAATTGACACTGACATTTTAAACAATATATGCAATATGGTCTTTTGCATAACATAAATGTCTTGATGTCTCTGGGTTTTTTACATCCAGGCACAGTGTATGTATAACCTTAGTGCTGTTCTTGCATGCTTTGCATTGGGTGCAAGGAAACAATCCTGTGATGTCATTTATTCGAGGATTGGGCATTATTGTAGATCGATGGTTCTGAACTATAGTATCTGTGATCGAGCAACTCTTCCTATAGGTTATTTTTGGAAAATCTTGAACATATTTGCCAAGCACCGGAGGTCTATCCCTTAGAAGTGTGTTACAAGGTACTTTTAATGCTCTTTCTTGAGCTTGAACAAGTACATTCTATGTGTATCCTCTTTCTAAATCTTTCTAAGGCACCTATTGCTTCCTTGTCATAGTCATCTTGTCTCGTGCAATTCCTTTTTAGTCGAAGAAACTCCAGCTGTCGGTTTTCGATATAGTGTTGTACAGATTTGACTGTCAGTGATATACATCTTAAGATCTAAAAAATGTACCTCTGTCGCAGTGATTTCACTGCTGAAGTGAAGATTTACATTATTCTGATTCAGATATTTAATATATTGTTCTGCATCACTCCGTGGGCCTTTCCATAAGATGGACAAGTCATCTATGTACCTGTACCACCCCACTACACTTGCAATCCAGGCTTAGTTAGCTTCACACCGGCCACCTGCTTCTCCAACCAGCCTACGAAGAGATTTGCATAGCTGGGGGCGAAGCAGGTGCCCATGGCTGTGCCGTGTATCTGTCTGTACAATTGTTTCTGGAAAGGAAAGATGTAGGTGAGACAAAAATTCATAAATTCTATCAGCATGGCACTGTGTTCTAAAAAATTCAAAGATCTTCATTTCAAAAAATACTGTGTAGCTGATAAGTCTGTGCTCATGCAATATACTTGTGTAGAGACTGGTAATATCGAGTACTATCATCAGCATGTCTGATTTCCAAATCGGATGTGCGGACACATGTCCAAACCTCAAATGACCCTAACTCCATTGGGACATTGGAGGTGTGTGCAGGGTCCAAGGACAGAGTAGTCTCTACCGTCTAATTACTGAAGATCTGCCAATCTCAAAATGAGATGGGCATTCCCTTAGGTCTGTAGAAAGGGTATTCCATAACAATTGTGATGAAGTACTCTTTTTGCCAATATATAAATAAGGCTCTTAACCACACAGGGGAACGTGTTGGATTTTCAGGAGTTGAATTTACTATTCACATTCAAAAACAAGCCACACTTGGGAAAATGTTTGACTCAGGAGAGATTTGATCCACTGTTCCCACTCCAGACTAAGAGTCTGTGAGTTTGGCAGTGCAGGAGCAGGACCGCCTGCTCTCGCACCTCCAAACCTGTAGTTGAACTGCCTGCCTGATTAGGAGCTTTCTCCTGTCTGGCAGGTGGTTCTTTGGTGTTCCCACTGCAGTACCTATGAAATAGACACCTCTATGGGAACATCAACATCAGTACCTGAACGGCATGGACTGCTGCAGTCCATATCTTGCAGGTACTAGGGTGCATGTACACATGTGCCCCCCTGCATGCACCCCATGGTGCAGAGGCACAAGGGGGCCCTGTGGGGCCCCCTTTGTTTATTCCCTGCCACACTTGTCATGGTAGTCATACCGCTATGAAAAATGTGACGGTGATGAAACTCGTCATATGCTAAGTGGGCTGCAGTGGTACGCCAAGCATATTGCAGCTGGAAGAATGCTGTGCAACTGCCAGGGATCTCTGATCCCTGGTGGTAGCAATGGTCCTCAGGCGGGCCGTCAGCCCTTGTCATAATATGCCATGCCCCCATGAGTCTAGGAGTATCTGGACCGCAGAACTCATAATAAGGCCCTTAGCCATATTGGGAAGACAGTGGGACGTTGGGGTTTTGGGGGATGTACTATTTCCACTTCAAAAGTAGCTGTACTGACAGACTATTTGTCTTGGGGGGGGGGAATAGATTTGCTACTTCTTTTACAAACTTAATCACATTGAGGAAAGTGCTGGATTTTGGGGGTAGGGTAAGCTTAGTATACCCACTACAAATGTCTCCATATGGGGAAAATCATTGAGTTGGGGTGCTGTATTTAGTATTTCCACTTCTAGCATAGCTCATTGAAAAAAGTGTGGGTTTGGCGGTTGAGATCTAGTTCCATTCCAAGCTTAGTCACATTAGGAGAAGTATTGTTATTTGGACATGAGGGGGTAGATTTACTATTCCAATGCCACATTTAGCACATTGAGGAAAGTGTTGGAGTTTATGAGTGTTGGATTTATTATACCGTTATAAACGTAACTACATTGAGAAATATTTGGAGTTTGGGTAAGGAGGTTGAGTCATAATTCCCACTCCCAATATGTGCTAGATTTGGGAAAGTTTGAGGGGTTATATTTACTATTCAGACTTCAAAGGTTTCTACTTTTTTGATAAAATGTAAAAAAAAGTAGAAGAAAAATTCTGAAATTTAATAAATACAAATAAGCTGTTTGAAAACAACACCATAAAAACTCTACCAATTGAAAGATTATTAAAATACAAAAAGTACAAATAGGTAATAAAAATTATCTATATTCAGTTCATATATTGCCCAGTCATCACAAAAAGCAATCTAAAGCCTATCTGGAACCTCTTTTGCATTCAATTTCCCTGAAAAGCCTTCCTGTGTTTTACAGAAAGAAAATTGATCTACAATTACCAAGAGATATTCTGTCACTCAGTTCAAATATGAGAACTTTTGTTTCTTGGCACAAGTTTTTGACACCTTACCAAGTTTAAAAACATGGCTACATAACATAATCAGTGGCATGATCAATAGCCTTTCTTCAATTGCAGAAAAGTCTAGAGAGGTCACAACAAATCTTGGTTCTTCGCCCTGTCTCTAGCACAAGAGACCCTCTTGATCCTCCATGGCCTAGAAATGGATGATTGCTTACTTGAGTTATTAAAATAAACATTTCCTGTGTCAGAATTTAGATCCATTGACCCATCAACTGCTAACTGATCATTATAATATAACTCACTACATTGCAATGCACTCCTCTAGAACATTACTTTCTAGGATTAGGGCCTGACCTCTCAAATGTGTGACAATTAAGTGCTGGAACTCTGTATTTTTTTATCATTCATTAATTGACATAACTGCTCCCAGCAATTATTCAAATGTAACCTCTGCCACTTTTTAAAACCTTCCCTTTTCTCCAATAATATAAATTGTTTCTCCTATATTCTGTTCATTAATTGCCTCAAATATGCCTTTCATAACTGTTGTACATTCTGCATCAAACCATTTACCGGACTTCTTGCTCTGAGTGGTTCTCACATGTTTGGACATTTCTAGACCTGTCTTCTCTTTCTCCAAAAACATTTAATATTTTTTGATCTCTATAATTCCAAATTGTGTAAAGTTACAAAAGTAGGAATAATCTTATGTATGATGATAGGATATCTTTATGCCCCCCACTGACCACTCCATTTATTACCACCCTAAATATGTTTTTTCATTAGGATATTTACTTTTGGGGGGCTAGAGCGAGTGGAACATGGCGGCCGCCAGCTAAACGGCAGCGGTCGCACTCACCTTAACTCGCAGTGGTGTTTCGAATGACGATCAAGTGCCGACTGTGAATTGCCCTCGGAATGTTTTTCTGATGTTTTTCTGATCGGGTGCCCTTTGGAAAGCCCTTCTGCCAGTACGTGGGGATTTTTCCGATGCTGTTCGGCTCGGTGAGCGTGGCAGGTTTAGCGGGCCCAGCAGACGTGGTGAGTGACTGGAGGTGGGAGGAGGCAGCGCAGCTGCGGAAGCGTCGGGACGCCGCCTGCCTCTGCTTTCGGTTTGAAGCAGGAAACAATGGAGCTGGGTGCGCTGTCTCAGCACCTGTGAGGTCGCCATTGCAGCTGAAATTGAAGTTGGGAGACATTTCTTCGAGCCTAATAGCAAACAATGTACTGAATCTGGAGTGGGTGAGCCGGTCAGCAGTAACTCTCGGTTTTCTCAGCAAGGGGAGGCTTGGTGAAACAATTGTCCCGTTATATGGGCATTGTGAGGCTGTTTTTTTCCGGCAACATCTCAGTATATGGAGGAAAGGAGAGGGGGCCACTAGGAACCAATGTTGGCTGAGGAGGGTAAAGGGCTTATTTCCCCACCAAAAATAGGGCGCTTTACCCTAAGAACACGAGCAGCACACCTAGTACCAAATATAGATATAACTCAACCCATAGTGACCCCAAAGAAATCCCCTCCTATCACAGAGACCAGTATTGGAGGGCAGCGGAGGAGACAGAACACCACGAAAGAAGTGGAAATAAGATCAAGGGAGGCCCTGAAGAACAGAGGGAAGAGTAGGGGAATGAAGGGGGTTGTTTTAAAGACCAGAATAACACCCTTGCTGAAAACCTATGAGAAAATAATGTCCTCCACTACTAGTCCAAGTAAAGTGGCTAAAACAGGTAGTCAAGGAGAGCAGGAAAGTGGGATCTCTAAATCTAAAATCAAGGTTAAAACCAAAATACCAGATGCCGATAAAGACTCCACATCCCTGCTGACTCCATTTCAGCAGTGTAAGCAGAGGGGGGTTAAACAATCTAATGTAACGATCCACGTAAGTCCATCTCCAATTCTGTCTGAATCCCAGCCTCACCCGGAAGTTTTGCTGTCCAATAGATTTAAGAAAATTGCCTACCCACCAATATTTTTGCACAAAGTTCGAAAGGTCAAAAAAGCGTTTGTCAAGTTTGACCAAGTATTTATTAGTACCAACTATTTATGTATATTTTACATTTTTATGAAAACATTTTTTCAACAAAGAAGGGCACTATACATCCATATATTTACAGTATTGTACATTGCAATTTGCAAACAAAAAGTGACAATGCAAAAAAACTTAGAAAGACATGAATGCTAACATCCTACATAAAACACAAAACAGTTCAACAAAACTGTGCATGATATAATTATGTATATTGAAATTGAACATTCCAATGAGGTATACTTAAATGAATTCAAAACAAAAAGAAGTTTGGTCAATAAATTAGACCTATTTAGACCAGCAATTGCTGGTGTAATGCTTTGAATAACAAAAAAAGTCCTCCTTGTGAAATGCCCGCTTACCCACTTGTCCTTATGGGCCTAACCCCCTAGGTTTTCAAAGTCCAATAGATTTAAGGCTTTGGAAGCTTATGATCAGCACATTCCCCTCTTGGATCCCCATGGTGCACATGGTGACGCAAATGCGGCATCAAATCTGGGAGGGGTCTCCTTCCAGGATAGACTGTCATTACTGAATCTGAGCCTGAACTCGAGCTTGGGGGTCCTGAATCAGAAAAATCTGGAGCAATTCCTTGTCCGACATTTTAATGGCAATGAAAGGGGAAATGATAATGGGCTTTAAGATTTCAGAGACAAATCAAGCCGAACTAGCAAGCAGATTCTCTGTCTCCGAAGCCAATCAAGCGGCAATTAAATCCTCTTGTGAGGTGTTGGCCCAGAAATTGGAGGAGGTAACAGCTGGAACAGATAAAATTGAGGCAGAGATCCCAGTCATTAAGCAGGCAATAAGCTCTGCTACATCAGGAATGGCAAAGCTGGCAGCCCAGAATAAGACGTTGAGGAAAGATCTAAAAAGATTGGAAAACCATTCCCGGTAGAACAATTTGAGACTTTTGAATGTCCCGGAGACCATCGAGGGGTCCGATCTGAAGGGATTTATCATTTCGCTGTTACAGGGGACAGTACTTAAAAGTTCTCCGGATATAAATTTAGCGCAAGAGATTCAAGATGGTCCATGGGGATCCTTTCAGGAAGAAGCAAGGCCAACTTAAGCCCCAGAAGATTTTGGTTAATTTTCTCTCTTATGCTGTCAAATAACAAATATTGTCTGTAGGTCTTAAGGAGGTTTCTGTTTCCTTTTCTCTTACAGGGCTTGAACCAATTACCTTTCATATAAGATCGAATATTTCGAATACTACTGCTACCAGGCAATGGGAACTGGGGAGCAGATTACAAGAGTTAAAAGGTTTAGGAGTCAAGGCCCAACTGAAGTTCCCAGCTCAGTTACGAGCTATGTTTAATAATAAGACTTAAGAGGTAGATGACTTCATAGCAAAGATCAGAGGTGGGAAGCCTCGGAATCTACTGAGGGAGTGTGCTATTATGAGGGTATGAAGTTAGCATGATTTGATTTTTATTATGGCAGTTAAGATCGTCCATTCATTCTTTTTCTTAATAAGTTTTCTTTATGCTTGTTGAGGTGGGTGGGACTAAATAGGCTTAGCCTATCTGGAAGGGAGGGTTCCTCAAGGGAATGAAGGGGCACAGGTGGAAGGGCGGGTAGGGTGGGGGCACTGGGTGGGGGGCACGGGGAGAAAATGAAAAAATACTCATCTCACTTTAGGATTTCAGTCTATGGGCTGCTGGCTCTAGGTCAAAGAATTCAGATGATATGGCGGGAGTAGCGACTCAGCGTAGTAAGAAAAGCTTTATCTCTTGGAATGTTAATGGAATGAGATGCCCTTGGAGACAGAGACTAGTAATGAATTATCTAGAACTTTCCGAGGCGCAGATATGCATTCTGCAAGAGACGCATTTGACAGCATAGGAATCTAGAAAATAGTTTTCTAATACTTCTTGGGTGGAGAGTTTCTGCTCCTCTGGTCAAACAACAAATACTCGTGGAGTTGCAATCCTAATAAATCGGGGGTTAGTGTGTCCTATAAAATCTTTTCAGACAGACTAAACTGGGAGGTGGGTCATCGCACATTTGGATCTAGAGGGTATGGATCTGGTCTGTGCGTCTTTTTATGGCCCTAATGTGGATGATTCTACATATATTTCCAAACTTTATTCAAAGTTAATTTTGGAGAATACCCCTACAATTGTAGGGGGGACTTTAATGTCCTCTTGGACCCTCATAAGGACAGGTCAAATCAGTGCCAGTATATAGGGGCACCTCATATTCGGCGTGCAATGAAAAATTTGATGCACGATATAGGGTTGGTAGATGTCTGGAGGGACGTGTTGGGAGTTGCGGCTGGGTTTACGTTCTACAGTAAAAGACATCATCACTTTTCAAGGATCGACTATATACTTATGAGCAGGGATCTCTAGTCTAAAACCTCTGCTGTCTCTATTCTTCCTAGTCACCTCTCGGACCATGCCTCTGTTTTATTTTCACGCAATAGAATAACGAAGGTAATTCAGATGAGAAGGACTCTTAATAGGAGAATGTTAATTGACCCTGAAATTATCTTGGCCATTAAAGCCTCCTCTTTGGAGTTTTTCGAGATTAACATTGGTTCAATGTCCATAGGAGTTGTATGGGATGTCTTTAAGGCCAATCTTAGAGGTAGGCTACATGGTCTTATATCCTCTAAAAATAAAATCGAAGGTCATGAGCTAAAACAGAGAGAAGATAGAATTAAGACGCTAGAAGCCGATCTTCTCTTATTAGGGGGGTCCACCCGAAAGGGTTGGTAAAATACAGGAGGATCTTGAGACAGCTAGGTTGGACTATAGAGGTAAATTAGAGGAGAAATGTAGGGCCCAATGGTTAAATAAAAACATGGAGAGCTTTGAATATGGCGAGAAGGCTGGCGCCTTGCTGGCATGGAAGGCCAGAACTGACCGCACTAAAAACAATATAAGCGAGTTAATTATCAACAGTAGTGGGATAAATCCACAAATATAGATGACATACAGAACTGCCTTCTCTCCCTCTTTACTGATCTCTATAAGGAGGACTTGAAACCCTCAAAAAATCAAATCCAGACCTGGCTGAGCACTAAATCACTTTCATCCCTAACACAGGAGGGTAGAGATCTTTTGGACTCCCCGATCTCGTTGGAGGAAATAAAAACTCAAATAAAGTTATCTAAAAACAGGAAAGCAGCAGGTCTGGATGCCCTCCCAAATGAGGTATACAAACTTCTGGAGGATGAGATAGCGCCAACATTGGGAACCTTATTTCAATCAATCTACAGTCCATCAGGGCAAATACCAAGTTCATGGAGAGAGGTGACCATAGTATTATTACTTAAGCCTAGGAAGGATCCTTTGAGGGCAGCCTCCTATCGACCAATCTCCCTGCTTAATTCCGACTATAAAATCTTTATGGGTATTTTGACAGGGAGATTGGCCAAACTGGCTCCGGGGCTGGTTAGCTCTGAACAAAAGGGATTCAATAGCGGGCGTTTCATTCAGGAACAGACACAGCTCCTTATTGGCAATATTGATTTGGCCAAAGCAAGATCTGAACCCTTGGTGGTAATCACTTTAGATGCCGCCAAGGCGTTCGATAGAGTCTGTTGGTCCTACTTTTGGGAGGTTCTAGAAGCTATGGGCATAGGCCCTGGGTTTATCCATACTCTCAGACAATGCTATCAGGGAGCCTCTGCAAAAATCTTGGTAAATGGGACGCTTACTTCTAGCTTCGAGATTCAGAGGGGAACCAGGCAGGGTTGCCCCATCTCCCCCCTGCTGTTCGACATATATATAGAGCCGTTGGCCCAGGCAATAAAGCTTGATGATCAGATTCTGCCTTTTAAATCTCAGCAGTACACATCAAGAATAGCACTATATGCGGGCAACATTATTCTCTACCCCAGTGGCCCAGAAGCAACAATGCCAAGGTTTGAGACCCTCTTGGGGAGTTTATCTCAATTTCTGGATATCTAGCCAACTCCTCCAAGACGGAGGTAATGTGCTGGAATATAAAACACTGGACGGGGCAGACCAGTACTGAGTTTAAATACCTAGGCATAACAATAGTTAGCGAGCTAGACAGAATTGCTCCCCTGAATCTGAAAAGAGTCATGAATGAATTAGATCATTTGTTCGCAAGATGGAAGAATCTCCCTTTGACTATTTTCGGCAAGGTCAATTTAGTTAAAATGACAGTCCTCCCCAAGCTGACATATATCTTTAATACTGTTCCACTGAGGTTCCCTCAACATGATATCTTGAAAATACAGGGCAAGATCGGGAGTTTTATATGGGGGGACAAAGGAGTGAAGCTGTCCTGGAAAAAATTGAGGCGGTGGTTGCTCAAAGGTGGGTTAGCTCTTCCGGATATTAGTTGGTACCTGGTGACATTTCAATTGAAAGCTATCCAGATGCTTTTAAAAAAACAATACTTTTAGCTTGGGGGTTACTGCCCAGTGAATTGACAAGCAATGTTGAAAGGGGCAGAACAGAAAGGTTCCTTTATAAATTTGGAGCACAAAAATCTTTTAAGAAGGTGCGCCTGAAGGTCCTGAAAAATGCACTAGAAATCTGGTGCAAAGTAAGGACTAGGTGCGGGATAGGATACTACTCGAAACACGCCCCCATTTGGGACTCCCCGGGGACTCCTCTTTGCCTTAAAGATGGGTTGGCTGCTCCTATCAGGGAGGCTGGGGTTTCTATTTGGTCAGATCTGGAGGATTCTGATGGGGTGCATTGGTGGGAAATATTGAAAGCTAAGATTGGCACTGGATTCTCCAAATTCGAGTTTTTACAACTGAGATCCTAGTTCGAGGCAAAGAGCGGGGGTATAATGGAGACTGGGAAACAGAGCTCCTTTTTATGTCAGACAATCTGATAAAGAGAGGGGTATCAATTTTGTACCAGAAATTGGTTGAAGCAGATGACAATGATACTCCATCTCAGGCAGCGTTGTGGAGACAATCTCCCTTTGAATCTGTTATAGAAGAGTTATTAGAGCCCTCCTTAAATCTTCTCTACAAATATACAAAATCAGCGAGCCTAAAGAAAACCATTTCTTTGTTACCAATCGTATCTACTATACCCCAGCAAAAATATTAACATTTGCCCCAACCCCCGAGCCGAAATGCTATAGATGTATGACCCCTAAAGCAAATGACATCCATGTTTTTTTTGGAAGTGCAAAGCTGGTAGAATTTTAGGAAGGGATTGGGGGCTACTTACGCAAGATTTTTGGTATCTTTGCCGATGACTGCTTCTCAACAAAGAACTTGGTAGCGAAGGACGCATGACTTTTACTGTGTCTTATTTTACTAGTGCGCAGGGAAATCTGCATGAAATGGACAGACCCCATCCCCCCAAGGACGGAGGAATGGCTGAACTCTGCATTTGCAATGGCTCGTCTTGATGTTGCCAGTGTTGGTAACATCTCAAATAGCCTCTGGCAACCTCTTATTACCATGGGCAGAGATCTGTGACTGTGTAGATAACGAAGTGTAAAGGCTCCCGGTCCTATGATTACACCTTAAAACTCCAGTGTAAGGAGTCGGTCGGGGGACCTAAGCATGTGCAGTCGGCCGGAGCGAGCCCAGGGCCATAAAACAGCTGTACCATTCTGCAATTTGCTTCAAGGTGAGATGAGGACAAAAAAAAAAGGATATTTACTTTTGGGTCATAAGTAGAAAGCCTCACCACCAATGCATAATGGAAGTTTGTAATTGAGATACAATCATAAATCATTTATTATGGGCCCGATGTTCTATAGGGCAAAATATATAATCCCTATATAATGAGTTGTGTCCCTTAACCAATATTGGTTCATCCGTGGTGTGTAAAAAATCCTACCAGTTAATGACCTAAAACCTTAAAGTGCAATACAACATGTCAGTCATTTTGAAACAGCTGATGGTTAAACACCTCTGACCAACTTATGAGTAGAGATAACTAAAATTACATAATCCATTTTAATATCACTTCTAAAAGGGCAGGTAGTGTCTTAGGGATAGGTAAGATTGCCCATTATTACTCTGGGAGCGTGAAACGCCACCCTGGATTTACGATTCAATATGGTCTGCTCTAAAACAAATAGAGTGGCTAATTGTTATTTGCTATGATAGGATGGTTTGTAGGCACTCAGCAGAAAAATACAGCCCCACCCCCCATTTAAATGAAAAATATATAATCTGGATCCTGGATATCCAAATTATTTAAATTATGCATTTTATAACTCCCTCTTGTTGCTATTTACAGCTCTACTATTAAGCCCTTAGAAAGTCTAGCTCTTGACCCTTTTATTTCTTGAGTATCTTTGGTTGAGAAACTGTGTTTATAGAGGGATCACAATGACTATCTATTTTGGCAGCATAATACATCATATTTGCTTATAAACATATTTCAAACATGGTCACCCAGTTGCTTCTAAATCTGCTGTATTTTAGGTTAGAAATCTTATTCAAGCGCCTATCAAATATTTACTTCATGATTTTTGTCTATATGAATATCATGGTCCATCAACTGCTTCCAAATTGTATTCAATCTTATTATACACCCCTAATCTCAGATCCATCTTTACTATGTTTTGTGCTAGAGGTACATGGTACAGTGACTTCACATTTTCATTACTGCTGGTCAATAACTCAATAATATTAAACCTCCAATTATAATTGTTGGTTATTTTATGATTGCTCATTAACACTTTTAGATGCATAGCAATATATTTAATCCTCACTGGGTTAGTTATATTAGGCATTTTCAAGGGTACCCAATTGAAAACTGTCTGGGAGGCACCTGAAAAGTAATGTGAATATAACTCTCAGACTTAAAATCCAGTATATCTTTATGGACACCTGTAACTTGTGTCCCAATTTGAATGAAAGATCAAGATCCAATGTACAAATGTATAAACCCTTGTGTGAGGTTATTTTATATTAACTGTATCTTAATCAGCTAACCTTTTCAATGATGAGTACATTGTAGGAGTAAGTAAGTCATTCTAACATTCAGTTTACAAAATATGCACACCACAAACATTTTTAATGCATTGAAGTACTTTATTTCAAGTGAGTTTTGGTGTTCAAGTGCATCTAATGGCAGGATGGTGCCACCTTCCAGAAAACCTATTTTATCTTGATCACATATTTGTGGTGTTATATGTCATATCCTTGAGTCATAGAAAACAACTGCCTTCCTGATAGTCTCATTTGTCAGTTGAGTGCTAGAGCACACAAGGCTGAAATAACTACTGATAACTACATTAGTGCACTTACAGATACATCTGTATTAAGCTGTCCCTTTACAGCATGTATTCTTGCTCTCCACATTACTTAAGAGAGCAGAGCAACTTCCTGTGTGCTGAAATTGAGCACTGGTTTAATACTTGATGTCCCAAGGTTCTGATGACAATTTAGTGTTAACTTTTTGCACAAACATCTGTAGGACTATGGATATTTATCCATAGACTCATTCAGCAACTTTTGACAACCCATTCCAGTGCCCACAGTCCCCCATTTGCCACTTCTGCCATATTGGGTTCTAGCACCAAATAGCTAGCAATTTTGGGACTCAACCCTGTTATTCCAAAGTCACATGCAATTGAACTTTTATTGGCATTGAGGGTATGGACAGGTACTAATCATTATTCTTTGGACAAGCAGCTACACACACTTAAACTGCATATGTGTGAACCTGATTTTGAGCTCTTTTTCCTACCAGTAAAAGACAACTTAGTGTGTGTAAGTGTAGGGGCTGATTCCCTAACCCTCTTTTGGCCTTCGATGAAGAATAACAAAGACTTAATATCATGATCAATTTCTAAATTTTAAGGATACGTGGGTACTGATCATTTCTTACCTGAACAGGGTAGCAAGGCTGACTTGTTGGTTTTCCCATCTTACTTCTTCCCTTTTGATGCCAATGTGAGCTCTATTTTTATAGTGTTGGTGCTCAGCTAAGAGTGCGGATCTATGCCAGCCTCCTGTGGACTCTGACAGGCTGAGATGGGCCTGCCTACTTCACCAGAGGGTGCCCTGCACTATGTGAGTCATGGTCCTTCTTTGGCCTGGTACGATGGTGTTGAGCGTAGTCTAAAGATGCTGGGTACACTGAAAGATGAAGTCTCTCACCCCTTTTGCAGAGAGCCACGTTGGCTAAACAATGCATAATTTGGTAGTGTGTAATGGTGTTGTGCTTGGTCAGTAGGTGCTCAGCTTACTGGAAGTTTAAGTGTCCCAACATGGCAACATGTCTTCAAACAAGAGTGGAGAGTCATGACTTGGCACTCCCTTTCGAACGCAGAGCTGAATTCCTTAAATAAAAATTACTTCATTTTTTCTTTACTTTTTCCTTTATTGCCAATATTCAATCCTTTAGACACTATAGTTCTGAGGTGACAATCACATGTGCGGCAATTCAATGTATTCTCAATTTTTCAAATGATGCAGTTTGCCCGTGCAGACCTTTTCTTACTGCACCACGACGACTACATTTTAGTCATCCTTAATCCAATGCATTTCAGGCCATTTATCTGCACTTCATCAGGGATATCACTGCAAATATTTAAAAAAAAACAATGTTACACCATGTGGCCTATTACATCTGTTCATTTCTAATTTTGTCACTGCCTGGTCTATGAAAGTTCCTATGACACGTTTTCCCTCTCTTTTATACACCCCTCCATCAGAAAAATGTACTTAAAACTACTTTTTCTCCCACCAAAACGCTTATAAATCTCAGCGCGATACCAGATTATTCCCCTCGTTTTATACGTTGCTACACAACCCCTCAGTCAAAGCTTCCTCATACTTACAGATGCAACTCTTCACAGCACTTTCTCTTCTTTCTTGCTACCAATACGTAAACCACCTCTTCAAAAATGTCTCGTTCTTTATGTTACGTAAACCTGCTCTCCACCCCCTCAATCCTCCAATCATTTGACTGCCCTTATTTTACAAACTACCTATCCCAGAATCCCCCTTAATATTTCTCTGATGTGCTGAAAACACGTTGTCAATGAAAATGAACATGGCTATTACCCCGCCCTCCCTTGGATGTTAAACCACGTGAAAATAGGACCCTCAGCGTTTTCTGTGTCAACATGATGCTTATTCTCATGGTGTTAAATGCGGGCACAATTTACGAGTGCACGTGTTAATTAAAAACATGCCGATATTAAAAACAAATGTCATTGCTCTCTCACATGCGGTTACTCTGAATTATCTTTAGTTCATCTCTGGGTGCAACATGTCCGGCAGGCAAATTTATATACTAATTACATACACGAATGACGAAATGCACATCAAGTTAATACTGAAAGTTAAAGCTTCATCATGTCTTGGCCCTCACTCCTGCCCCAAACAAATATGCTTCCTTCCACATAGTGGGACAAGAGACCTCTGCTTGTCTGGCACAACATTGTTGTGCAGGGCCTAGAGATGTTGAGTACTCTTTAAGTTGATGACCCCTGGTGTAACAACATTTGTTATGAACATCTAGAGCATGAGTTTTTATAGGAATAAAACAAGTGACAACATTATTATTTGTAAATAAGGAAAATTCCAGACAGAAACATTGGTCCTTTGCCATGGAACTAGACATAGGAATGAGAAAGAACCCTTGTAACCCTGGATAGGAGAGAATCATGAGAAAATAAAGTGGTTTTGTGACATTTTAGCAGCTCATGGGTTGTGACTGAGAGGGAGAGTAAAGGCAATCAGGATCAACCTCAAAACCAGAGGAGAAGGTATATTGACTACCAGTGACAATGCTTTGTTGTATCCATGGTTGTGTAATTGTTGAAGACACTGCTTGGAGTGGGACAGGACTCCGGGTCCCAGGCTACTTCGCAGCAATTTCACTGCCGACACCTGCATCACACGGCTGGAAGCGCTTTAAAGGCTCAGGAGGCCTCCCACAGCGCGGGGCACCCGTGTAATTGCTGAAGCCACTGCTGGGAGCGGGAGTGGAACAGGAATCCAGGTCGCAGGCTCCTTTGCAGCAATTCCACCGCCGATGCCGGCACCACACGCCTGGAGGCGCATTAAAGGCTCAGGAGGACTCCCGGAGCGCGGGACGCCATTGTAATTGTTGCAGTCACTGCTGGGAGCAGGACAGGACTCCAGGTCCCAAGCTCCTTCATGGCAATTCTGCCGCAGCCGCCCGCACCACGCGTCTGGAGGTGCTTTAAAGGCTCAGGAGGGCTCCTGCAGCGTGGGACGCCTGTGTAATTGTTGAAGCCACTGCTGGGAGTGGGAGTGAGACGGATTCCAGGTCCCAGGCTCCTTTGTGGCAATTCTGCCGCTGACGCCTGCACCACGTGCCTGGAGGCGCTTTAAAGGCTCAGGGGCCCATGTAATTGTTGAAACCACTGCTTGGTTTCGGGAGTGGGACAGGACTCCAGGTCCCAGGCTCCTTCACGGCAATTCTGCCACCGACGCCCGCACCACACGGCAGGAGGTGCTTTAAAGGCTCAGGAGTGAAAACCAGAAACAGTGCTGGCCCTCGGGATAATTTTACCTCACATATATATGAGAATACAAACAAGGGAAAAACCTTTTGTTTGTATGGGTTATTTTATTTAGACCCTTTTTATCAATTTTTGATCATTTTGAAAAACATTTTTATGGGTGAGAAAAAACACTAGTTACAAACATTTACACTATTTACAACTATCATACATGCAAATATCATATAACAATCAATAACTAACATATATACAGATGAATCCACAATTATATACAAGCTTCTTTTACAAGAGAAAACAACAATTCGACCATCACAAATAATCAATCTTTGCGAGAATTCAAATCATTAGAATGCCCCACCAGGGTCAAAAAACAGAAAAAAGGCAACAACAAATTGAATTGGAACTCTTCAATTAGTTAAAGTTGACAAATAACTTGAGGCTTTGCTAAATCAAAAAATGCCTATTTGCCGTTTTGCCGACGCGTTTCGAATCTGGATACAATCTCAGATTCTCTTCAGGGCTCTGTCAATGTGGTATTCTACAAAAAGAAAGTAAGCTTGTTTTAACCACTATTTATAAATTTGGGTCCCCTATCAAGACAGAAAGTCGCAGGATTTTATTACCTTTCCGAATGGATAACGCGGTCCCGCGGTCCAATTATTCGAATGGTATAGGGCTTATGGTTTGGCAGAAGTTCTGTTAAAAGAATATGTGAATGGGAATTGATTACCAGACCATTCAGAGACGCACAGTTACAATGGTTCCACAACTGAAAAGCTCACAAGTCCTACCTTGGGTTGTGAAACACGGGGACGCTACTGTTTCCCTTCGCAATATGAATTCTTCGCTAACAAATCAATAGCGCTGCCGCCTGGAATGCAACAAACATGGGCTGAACTTACTGCAAGTTGCTTAACTGTGAAAACCACTTACGGGGTTACAAATAATTTACAATGGGACATACCTGGAGGTTTCAATAAGGAGCAATGATGGTTGTTATTGCGCCGATCCCAAGGATCCTTTGCTATCGGGCGAGGAACAGGCTGAGATTTCCTCCGCGGCGTGCCACAGGGCGTGCTTCAATCGCGCTAGTTTCTAAAACAATTATCTTGAATTATTAAGCACAAAAACGCCGTATTTTCTCTGCTAAAGTCTAAAGACACGCTAGCACCCACCTCACTTTCCAACTGATGGACCAGGAAATGCGAACTCATAGGTGGAAAACCACCATGTGAGGTTCCTACATCATAGTAAACCCGCCGCTCGGCATTGTGGTCAATGTAGTTACTCAGGCATGCGTTATGGTATTACAAGCGAGAAATCTCTGATAAAGAGTTGAGCCCCGTTTGGGTACTATTGAACTTGAGTATCAGATACGCTTCTTTCTTTAGTAGCATTTGGTCACTATTTATACCCAAATTAGATTGATTAAGGTTGAACAGCACAGTCCACTTAAACTCGTTTTCCCCATGATTGTAGTCAATGAAATGTTGAACAAGGGGCGCTGTGAGCACTTTGTTCTTAATGCGTGACCTATGTTGCGTCATGCGTGTGTTGGCTTGTTGATTTGTCTTGCCTATATAGATTTTAGGACAAGGACAAATGATGGCATAAACCACATTTTTGGTTCTGCAGTTGGTGAAATTCAAGTGGGTCCACGTTGTGGTAGTGTGGCGGAAATTTTTTCCTTCAATGGTTGTATCACATGCGATACAATTCCCACATCTGTGGTGACCCTCTATTGGTTTAAGTCCCCATTTAGACAATAAGTCGCTTTTCGGTTTTAATGTTCTGATGTCTGCGCGGACTAGTTGCTGGCCAATATTCTGATTTTTTCTAAAAGCAAATATTGGACGGGGGAACGGCATTTCCAGTTCTTCTAACAAATGCCAGTGTTTTAGAACCATCTGTCTTATTTTATGGGTTTCTGCACAGAATGTGGTGACGCAGACTAAACTCTCAAGTTCACGTTTATTTTTTGTCTCAAAGAGGCATTCTCTAGGTGTATAACGCGCCCTCTTAAAAGAATGTTTCAGTAATTTTTTGGGGTAACCCCGTTGCACCAATTCATCACAGAAATGTTGGCCATGTTGCTCAAACTGTTCAACTTCTGAACAATTTCTCCGAATCCGGAGGAGTTGCCCATATGGCAAGTTCGCCCTCAAATTTCTCGGATGAGAACTGCCATAATGAAGGATGGTATTTTTATCCGTTGTCTTCTTAAATAGTGACGATTTCAAGGTTCCTCCCACATTCCTTATTTCTACATCAAGAAAGGTCATTTTGACGTTACTTGAGTCGAGTGAGAAATGTATGTCATGATGTCTTGAGTTTAACCAAGGGTGAAAGTTACTCAAGTCGGAGTGGCTCCCCTGCCACAGGAGCCACACGTCGTCGATGTAACGATACCAGTGCATTATGTTTTGTGAATAAGGGTTATTTGTCTCTACGAATCTTTTTTCGTATTCGGCCATATAGAGTACGGCCATTTCCGGAGCATAAGGGCACCCCATCGCGGTGCCCTTAACCTGCATGTAGAAGTCGTCATTGAAGCGGAAATAATTCTTTTTCAGAGTTATTTCAGCCAGTCTCAGTATGAAGGATGTGGGGACTTAGTGGGGTCTCTCTCTGGAGTCAAGATAAAGTTCGATCACCTCTAACGCTTCCTCCTGCGGGATTTGCGTGTAGAGGGACGTCACATCCATTGTCACCATTAGTTGTAATGTGTCGTCAAACAAAGTGCCCTCGACTTTTGACAGAAAATCCGTGGTGTCCCGTAAGTAAGCCTTAACTTTAGTCACAAACGGCTTCAAGAAGAAGTCCACAAATTTGGACAAAGGCTCAAGGCACGAATCACACCCCGAAACGATCGGTCGTCCGGGGGGATCGGACACATTTTTATGGATCTTAGGCAAAAAGTATGCCACCGGAGTTCTAGGAAATTTTTTGATCGAGAAGTCCGTTTCCTTTGGGCCCAAGAAACCACTATCTTTACCATTTTGTACAACATCAGCGATCAGGGATTGAATTTGTTGTAAGGGGTCTTCCGTCAATTTACGATACCATTCCTGATTATTTACATGTGAAAATCCTTCGGCTAAATACTTGTCTCTTGGCCTCAGGAGGGCTCCCGCAGCATGGGATGCACAAGTAATTGTATGAAGCCACTACTGCAAGCGGGAGCGGGACAGGACTCCAGGACCCAGTCTCCTTTTGCGGCAATTCCACCGCCGATGCCCGCACCTGGAGGCGCTGTAAAGGCTCAGGAAGGCTCCCGCACAGCGGGACGCACGCAGGCTTAGGGCCCGGCAAGTATTCAGAAACACATTTCGAACATACACAACAAGGGGAATTCCTAGAGGACACCCTAGTGGAATTTGGTGTTCTGTATTCCAATAATTTTTGTTGAAAGGATGACATACCATCTTTCGAAGGATGGGGAATGAACTCCACCATTGATTATATTTTTATTAAAACTTCTCTGGAACCCAATGTTATAGTATATGCAGCTATGTGGTCACAGTTTAGCGATCATAATCCTATACATCTGATACTTGCAGGGGGAATTAGGCTTATCTCTGAGACCAACAGACGTGTCTCTACTTTTTCCATCAAAGCAAAAGATCAGGGTCATAGACTTAAGTGGTGTAAGGTTATTCCGGACGAGTTATGTAATGATCTGTTCACCAAAGTGGGATTTGAGATGGATCACTGTCTTGATGATAGGATAAGGGATAACAAGACTCTAACCACTTATGTTGAAATATGTAATCAGGTGGCAAGAGCCTTAACATATATGTGTAAGGAATTCCCCAATAGAGGAGAGAGGTGGTTTGACCACAACTGTACAATCGCTCATCAGAAGCTGTTGGTAGCTTTAAAAAATAAACCACAAGATAAACTTTTTATAGCTATCCTCAGAAAAAAACTAAAAACTAGCGATACACACACGCAAATTGGAAATCCAACATGAGGCATGGAACGATTTACTGTCTATTGATGTAATAAGGAATAGCTCCAAGTTTTCGAATGTTGTAAATAAACCATTTTTTTCAGATAATAATGGTAGCCAACTGGAATGTAATATTCTGGAAGAGGAGTGGTTTAACCATTTCAAACATATATATGGTGATCAGGGGGACCATGGATCCTCATATGTAGTTGAGGATTATATTTTGTTTTCTACCGATAAAGAAGTAGCAGTGACCATTGATTAAATGTCAAGTAATAAAGCTCCAGGACCGGATGGTGTCCCAGCTGACCTTTTTAAAACCAACGTAACATTATGGTCCAAATTATTAGCCAATGTTTTTACTATGGCCTGTAAATTTGGCCTGCCTCAATCATGGTCCCAGTCAGTTATAGTGCCAGTTTTTAAAAAAGGGGATAGAGGAGTCCCACGATGCTGTAGGCCAATCTCACTGATAGGTTCTGCAGTGAAGGTTTTAGGAAGAGTGGTCGAAGGCAAACTCACTGACTGGTTCAATGACACTATTATTCTCTCAAATTTACAGTATGGGTTTAGGAAAGGGAGAGGCACCACGGACCAGTGTCTAAATGTGCTTTTAGTGTCCGGGAAGTATAAGATCGCAAAGAAAGGGACACTTCATTTGGCATTTATGGATCATTCCTCTGCCTTTGACCGAGGAAATAGATCCAAATTATGGCACTTGTTATTTAAACTAGGTCTGGACAAGAGTATTGTACATTTTCTGGCTGCTTTACATCGGGACCTAAAAGCTACAGTGAGATTTGATCAAAAAGACAACCTTACACAAGGCATCCATATTGTAAAAGGAGACAGACAGAGATGCATCTTAGCCCCACTTTTGTTCACTTTATACATCAATAATCCTGACTCAGTTTTAGTGGGAGCTAGTAAGGACAGCCCACGTATGAGGGAGCGGTTATTTCTGGCTCTCCTATGCACGGATGATGCCGCCTTGCTAGCTAGAACAGCAATTGGTCTACAGTATCTTTGAACTACCTTCGCCGATTTTATGAAATCATTGGTCCTAGGCGTCGATTTTTCTAAATCTCATACAATGATTTTGGGTCTAAAGCTCAGAAAACCTAAAATTTATTATTGTGAAGGAAATGTGATATCACAGATTACATCATTCACATACCTAGGTGTTTTATTTGATGAATAGTGCACGTGGGTACCACAAATGAAGCAAAAAGAAATGTAATGGCCAAATCTACCCTGGCGGTCCTTGACTTTGCACGTAGATTAGGGGCAACGCCAATGCACGCAATGTTAAATATATATATAGGGCCAAATACATTGCCATATCTAATTATGGCTCTGACATATGGGGATACAGAGTAGCTACGGATGTCCAAATAGTGGAAAATAAATTCCTAAGAAATCTATCTGTGCCACAGTCAACATCTTCCTTATATAATCCACCAAGAAACCGGTATAGGTTTTGTGTCAAATTTAATTGGTATGGCACCTTTACTTAAATGAATAGGTATTTGGATAAACACAGAGCTAGGAATGAATCGCTAAATTATTCGCGATTGCCTAGCACTTGACTGAGCTAGTAGCACCCCTGGTTGAGCCGCGTGAAAAGGCTTGCCATTCAATTAGGAATGCCAGAGTTTTTTAACTCCCCAGAGAAACTTTTAAAGGCAGATATGCTTTGGGCTAAAAATCCTTACTTGCAGTTGCCACAGACAGATAGAGAGGCCAAGGAATTGAGAAATCCATCAGTACGGCAAATCAATTGTTATCTACTTTGTGCGCAATTGAACCCTATTTAAACATAGTAGCCACTCAGCATCACCGTTTCCTTTTAGTGAGGTTTAGATTTAATCAATTGCACTTACTTCTTGCTGAACTAAAGGAATGGAAAAGATTGAGGACCTGGGTGCTGGCACATGTGATAATTTTTCTACCCAGGACTCATTGCATTTTGTTTTATTCTGCGAGCATTTTTTGCACATTTGGAAACGGTTAATTTTACCTATTTTAAGGGGCTAGACCTGCTTTGATGTACTTACAAATGTTGACTAATGTCTGGGAAATTTTTAGTGTAGCTAGCTTTTTGACTGCAGAGAGAAGGATTGTTATGAATTAGATAATTTGTAATCATTTTTAGATCATTTTAATCATTTATAATATGAATTGTTCTCTTGTATATTGATGATTAAGATGTATGTTCACTGTATTTTTTGGAGCATGTGCTACTTTAGTGTTCAAACTGTTTTATGTAGTATGCTTTTATGGTTTTAATTAACCAAATAAAATGAATTTGACTGACTGACTGACATGTGCCTGTTTCAAGATTAATAAATTCTAAATGGAATACTCACCACCAAAGCTTCTATAAAAGTGATTGCCTATTTGAGCAGATTCTGACATTGCAAACAATCATTTGGACCGGAAATTCAATTATATGGACTCTAAAATGTATTCAGACACGAAGATTTATATAATTCTTTTTCTTTTGAAAGATATTCGGTTTGCAATTTTTAATTTTGATTTAAATAATTATAGCATAGACTCACAGGTAAACTACAAACATAATTTAATTACAGATTCATTCTATGTTCTTGTGAAGAAGAGATCAAGTGTTTCCTGAAATGCATCAGCTGACTAGACTATGAAAAGGCTAATTTTGAAGTTGCACTATACTGCCATGAATTAAGTACGCTTTGATGCTCATAGTATAAAAATACTATCAATAAGAAAGGGCGGCTCTCATCCAGAAGGATTTCAATGACTTATTCAGAAAACATCCTTCATTTCCTATCAGTACTTTAAATTTCATGGACAGTACTCGAAATATGTTCCTCAGACCCAAATGAATTTTGATTTTTACATATAGCATTGAGAGTGCAAAATGGTTTTCTCGAAGTGACAAATGTTCTGATGTAACATTATAGAAAAGAACACTGGTTCCTCTGAATACTTAATTGTGGGGGCACTTAACCACTTCATTATGGACAACAAGACATTTACATCCAGATACCATGCATGCTGATGTTACAGATCCAGAAATGAAATCTGCTGGAACCATTAGGCTCCAGTTGGTATCACTGTGACGGGTGCTCAGAGGATTAACTCAGTCCCACAAGAAACAAACAACATTGGAGAGTACCATTGGAAAGGAGAGAATGTCAATGTAAAATGTGGGTTCTTGATAGAGATGGGCGATAACCCCACTCAATCAACAATCACAATCCTTGTCAGCACAAAAGTCACGAAATGAACCTCTGTTTAACCCTCTGGTAGCTTGGCACAAAGGCTGTCAGGCTTAAGTTAGAGGCCATGTGTAAAGAATTGTTGCATCACACAAATAGTAATAAAGTGAAAACACAACACAAGTAAAATCTCAATCCAATAAGTAGAACTGGGATATTCAATTTAGAAATTGTAGGTAAGTATAGTGCCTAAAAGCAAAAAGCAGACATAATGGTCATCTGGTCATGATAGCCAGAGAAAGTCACAAGTTCAGGCCAACCACAATGGAGTGCAGGCCAAATACAGGGATTAGGTTAGTCCAGCTGAAGAAGTTATCTTCTAAAAATGTGAACTTTAATGTGAACTTTTTGCCTCAAACTTTGTTAACTATAGATACATCTATTACCAGAGGATTACAGTCTTCTCCCGTGGATTCATCTCCAGACCTGTAATGTTCAATAAGTAATGCATTAATCACCAAAGAATGGTATCGTGTAGTGGAGTCCACCCGAAGCTATCAAAGCGCTTGCTTAGAGACATCTCACACATCATTTATAATTACACCAACCCCAACACTAGCATTCCACACTTACTACAAAGCGCCATCTTACACAACATATGGTATCATCACATGACTGCCATGGCCTCTAAGACATCGCCAGGTCATTTTACGTATGTTCGCTGTTACCACATGCATTAGGCACAGGCAGGCTTTACTTGTTTGAAGAAGAAGCCCCCGAAAAAGCTAAATGCCTTCTCCACCTATACTTATGTAAGATTAGGGCCAAAATACAACTCAACAGAGTAGAACCCCAAAGAGTATTAGTAAAATTGACCGATACTAGACCAATCCCATAGCATTGTACCTTTTCACTGAGTCTAGCGACATTCAAGCTGAGCTAGATAGGATGCGCAGGGGGGACACCATAGGAAGGATACTGTTTGGCCCAAGCCTTTCTAGAGAAGATATTCTCGAAAGTAGCAAAATCACTGCCCCAATGCATGAACACATCCACTCCTGCTTCCAACTGCAGCATAGATAATCCATGTCAGGAAATCTGGCATACTGAGGTGAATAGGTATACATGTTTAGAAGAGAAGGAGCAACCCCTAACTTATTGGAAACTTACACTATGTTCCTTGTGATTTGGAGGCAAAGGAATTATTCCACCGGGAACAAATGAAAACTGTGGCACAACACTACACATTTTGTACATGGAATGAGGCACCTCCATGCTGATGGATCCTTTACTGGCAATGTGGTAAATTTGCTTACACTCAGCTCATCCCCAGTTGGCATGGACTCTGCTCCCTCATTACCATACACTCACCAATCCTGGTCATTCCTGGATAATATCTGTCAGAATTGCACCATCACCCGCTAAAGAAGAAGACAACTCTGTTGCATCAACAGAAGAATTCAAAATGACAAGTAAACGCAGGAGGGTTCATACCCTATTTCACCTTACAGATGAAAGCCAACGTCTGCTGGTTACATATAACCAGATGGGAGATGCTCAAGATGATGAAAGGCACTGAGGTAGGCCTAAATGCGATCAAGGCTGAATTGAGAGTAATCCGCCTCATGAAAATGCAGCATCGATATGTGTTGGACTTAATGACCACAATGGAGGGAGGGGTGTGTGCCAAGATCGGTGTGTTCTGCTGCATGTTTACCCCAGCAGTGACCTGAATAATGGAACTCTTTCCATCCAAGCATTGCACAGTTTACAAAGAGATATGCATGAGGCGGGAGGAGCCACTGAGCAGGGTTGGTACATGAACTGGTTTTCCAGGCTCCCTCGGTGGGAGACTGGATTGTGCACATCACTGATGCCCTTTTTCATATTTTTTGTATTTTTGTGTGGTTTACTGCAATTGAGGGTTTCCTGCTGTAAAAACACAGTCCGAAAAATTGTGTGGAATGCTAGCAAATAGGGAAGTAGTAAAGTCAAAACTGAAGAACAGCAAGTCCCCAATAATGTGACTGTCATAAAGTACAGGTTAGATAATGTAGTTGAAAATTCAACTAAATGTGGGAATGTTAATATTGATAGAATCAATGCCAATGTTTATAATGATACACTCATACGTAAGAATGAAATCGCATCACTAGTATCAAATTTGCCAGTCATCAACTCTCCATCAACCCCAAGTCAGGAATACATGATCAGACAGGATTGACGCCCTAGGCCTTTGGTTACTGATTGACAGGTCACATGTGAGATGGCATGTAGGTGGCATACATATGCATGAACAGGAAACTCAGATCCATCCCCCAGAAAAGTTCAGCTCATTACAATTGTCCAGGAAGATTGGCCCCAATAAAGCACATATTGTCAGAGGGGTGCATGCATTCGCAAAACAACATAAAGTCAGATGCCACATGACGTTAGGATCACTCAACCAATCAGGACACAGCACACACAGTACATGCAGCCATCATGCACCTCTCATGCCGTGCATTTGGACATGTTACCTACCCACTGGCCCACATGGTGCCCACGCAAGATCGTGGCCCACCTGCAATTGTCATCAAGGGGCCTTATTTATGACTGCACAGACAAGGCCCACAATCTTTTAACAAAAGTGGATCTTTGAAAGAGCTTTATGATAGCCAAAGTAATATATAATACTCTTTTCAGATAGATAGCACTTTGAGGCAGTCCTCAGACCAGCTCCTCTAACTGCTTCCGGCCTAAGTGTTTAATTAATTCAACTGTTCCAAATTTGACAAATGCCTCCTGTCTTTTGTTTTTTCAAGGTGGATTCATATTCAAGCAAGAGAACCATTGTATGCTTAGGCAGATAGATCAGCTAATGTCTCTCATTGGTATAAAGTTAACTCTCTTTTTGTCTTTTTATTGTATATTCCCTCTTTGTCCAAAACGGTTGAAAGAAGAACTGTAAGGAATACTATTGCAAAAAGCAAACAGAAGCTCATAGTTAGAGCCAGTCTTATTTTCCAATGTTTTTCTAAAAACAGGCATAAGTTAACAGTTCAATTTACAGAGGTTTTCGATACAACTGCTCTAATTGCGGGCATTTCCTGACTGAAACTTTCAGAGCATTTAATACATGCGATTACTCAAAGTGTACTTTTGCAAGGTTATACATTCCTGGCTGTGAAGAAACGGTTAATTACTTCAAGTTTTCACTTTGTATTTAGGTATTTCTCACAGTAAATTTACAATGCAGGTTTACTTTGTCAGTGCATGGCATGCTTTTAGGTGTAGCCCTGCTTCAGTGTTGCCTTGTTTTCGATTATTAGTCTTCACTTATGACAATGTTACTGATGTAACTTTAAAGGGAGGAAGACAAACATATGGCAACTGTGAAGAAAATGTCCTTAGTTTCAATGTGACACGTCCAAATGTAATTTTTGAAAGCACTTCGCTCTTGCTGCTCTCTTTACACGCCATTGTTCATTAGATTTAGAATTGCTGACTTACTTAGTCAGTGCTCACGGTGTGTTAAATGTGGCATGGCTTCATTGTTGCCTCGGAGTTTCAAGACCACACCAAGGATAGCATGTCTAACAGTTTCCCTTTCCAGTGACACCGCTCTTTGGTGAATGCCTGCCTGGGGATCCTCTTAGGAATTAGAATAATCTTTATTCGATTCACATAGTGTATCATAAAAGCATATATAGTAAAATACAATACAATAAAAGTGAATACAAACAGGTTTAAAGCAAGAATGACAAAATGCGAGCACAGTTTACCATTCTGCAGTAATAATATGTTTGGCCCAGTAGCGAATTTCTTCTGAAAATACCAGCCCTTAAAAATATTGCTAAAACTATACATGTTTACAAATTTGGAAGTAATTGCAAATGTAAAAAGGCCGGCCTATAATGCTTAAAATGTAAAAATGTAATTAGCGGCTTGATAAAAGAGTTTTTCAAATCTGTATAAAACTTACAAAAAAACAATATATGTATAGTTTATTTTTTGGACATCTTGTCACAGGGACAGTTCATTAGTTCACATGACCAATTATGAATTTTTGGAAAGCTCATCAGACGGTGAAAAATATCAAGCTTAAAACGTGTCAGAACAAACCTGTGCTGAGCATTAAGAATGTTGACTAAATAGGGTTGCATAGAAATGGTGGTCAAAACCATGTGATTATGTAAAACAGTCGGCTTGACCAATTCAACCAACAACCTCGACTACTCCATCAGGTTTAAAAAATCTAACTTTAATGCTTTCCTTGTGACACTACTCAAGGTTTCTGGATGCTTGTAATATTCAGGGTGGCTGATGTCAGACATGAATTGCTTGATAAACTTTAACCATGGAATATTTTGGGCAAGCTTGGAACTACAGCAGTCTTTTACTATGACACGGTTAGGTTCCATGTGGTCGGATGTCCAAATCTTGTGCCAGAGGAGGACTGTTTAAACCGACATTTAGTCGACATTTAGCATTACAGATAGTTAACATTTCTTTAGGATGCTTGCAACCTAATTTCCTAGAGAAGTTACACAGGGCCGTAATTGATTGTACACATTGTAGCCTTCTATAGTTTACAGTGCTACTCTAGTACCCCTCACAATCCAATAAAATCCCTAGGAATGAAAAAGCGGGTGTTTGCGGTAAAATAGCTTTCTCTATTTGAATGTTACGCCATTTAGATATTTTTTGGCCTGCTTTCATAACAAACATGTTACTTGTATTGATTTGTAGCTCCAGATTCTCCATCAAATTTACACATTTTTCAAGGAGACGCTGCAAAACCAATGGCCCTACTTGGGGCAAGTCTCTACATGTATTAGCAATGTGCTACCCAAAATAATAATGTACACATTAAACAAAAAAGGAGCGGGTACGCACCCTTGTTGTACCCCTTTTTGAATACTAAAGGTTCGTGCACATTCCCCTTTCAGACTAAATCAGATCCTTGCGGAACTAGTGGAATATGAATATCTAAGAAAGTTAACTACAGTGGTATCTACACCCAGTGAAATCATAACGGACCAAGAGTTTGTCATGTACTACACAGTCGAAAGCGGACGACAGGTCAACAAAAACTATAAACAAATTACCAAGCTTTATGTGTTATCAGCAGATTCAAATTAATGGATTGCTCGGTGGTGCCAATTCATGGTCGAATTCCATATTGTAAATCCAAAATTATGTTCTTACAGTTGGCCCACTCCTGTAGTCTACATAAAAAAAATGCTATCAACCACTTTGACTAAAAAGACCAACAAAGAGATGGGTATATAGTGCGCAGGACAATTTTAGTCGCCTTTCTTAAATAATGGCACAATATTAGACTCAGACCAGGATTTGGGAAACCAACACACTGACGGGATCTAAAGACGAGAGTCAGAAGGGGGCCACAAAAATCAATATTAGCTTTGAAAAGGTCAATTAGAATCCTTTTGTGGCCTGGTGCTTTGTCTCCTTTACTCGACCTTACAGCCAAATCGACCTCTTACAAACTAAAATTGTGGTCAAACTGATTATGGGAAGTATGGACATAGAGCAATATGCTGCAGGACATAATCTTGAGTTAATACAGCCCTGATCAGTTGTATTGGCGTATAATATGGAGAAATGGGCTAATCAATCTTCTACGGTCACTGCAACCTCAACTGTCAACATCACTAAAGAAGGGGGAGTTTATAACCCGCCAAAATGCTGTGGTATCCTTAGTACGGCTGGCCTCGTGCAATTATTCCCAGGTTTCCTCTTTCAGACCTTTTTTACGATGTTTTAGGGCAAGCCTGTACACCCGTCTTACAATGTTATACCGTGCTGGGGACGGTTGGATTCTTTCCCCTGTGATAGCTGCCAGCTAAGGAAGTCAACTGATCAGCGGTGAGGCGTAGCGGAGCGTTAATCACCCCTGTAATAATTCAAGCGGAATGAAGTAATCCATGTGAGCTTAACCGAGGTTTTCGATTTATCGGTGTAAAGCCCCTTTCTTTTAACTGTTTCAGTCCGTGGGACTTCTCGCAGACAAGGAATGGTTGCTGGATCGTGAGCCGTTTTCACGCCTGTCGAAGGATTGGTAATTTGCTTCAGGAAGACAGCACTCGTTTTTTTCAAGGGTGTCTATTTTCTGCCATAGGGAGACTGTGACTGTCAACTCATTCTAGTGGCGTTTCATCTATGTACCAGTCAGAGATTGTTCTAGTCCTCAATTACGGCCATTGACCTGCGAGGGTTGTGGGTGCACATGTTTTCCTAATCCAATGTGTATTTCAGAGGTATTGATATGAGTTTTGGGCGTTAATTACAGATGAGTGTGTTTTCTTTCATGAATCTTAAGTGTCTGCAAAAGTAACCAGTTTACAACTTCCACGTAATGCTATGCTAAAAAATTTTTTGGGGGTATTATCATTTCCGAACAGATACAGCTTTATTTTAGTCACCCATGTTAGCCACCAAGAGTTTTCCTTGCTGATGGGCAAAACACTGCAAAATTATTTTCATTATCTAGGCCTGTTCAATGTATGTTGTGTATCCTAGTAATTAGCTATTGGAAGGGTTTCCCACTATCTTCTAATTACTACCCACTCTGGGAGTTCATTTTCAATACTCTGGTCTCTCTCTCTCTCTCTCTCTTTTTGTCTTCCTTTCTCTCTCTCTAACCTTTATCATGACAGCCTTAAATATGTCTCAGCCACCACCATTTTTGGATGAAGCAGGTGATCCTATTATTTCCTGGAAAAAATGGTTTAATTTATTTGAATCATATTTGATTGCTATAGGATGGAATAGATTTTCATCTTTAAGAAAGCAACACATTTTACTGCATAATTTGGGAAAATATGGAAGGGATGTGTTCGAAGACTTACCTGAAGTAGCTGTTGATGGTGCCAACGCCAATGTGGGAGGTGATGGTGGGGTTCAACCTGATGTGTATGAGGCTACCGTGAAAAAATTGGCAGAAAAGTTCGGGGACAGGATTAATATAGCTCTTGAGTGCCATACATTTTTCTTGCGGGCTCAGGGTAAAAATGAGAAAGTTAAGAATTATATTGCAGTGTTGAGGGGTTTGGCAGCCACGCATGATTTTGGTCTACTTACGGAGTCCTTAATCAGAGACCAATTAGTTAGATGCACTTGTGAAAAGAAAATCCAGGAGAGACTCTTAGCTGAAGCCCCTGATTTACAAAGAGCAATTGATATTGCCATCAGCATTGAGCACACAAGCTACTGTATGAATGCAATGAAGGAGGCTAGTGAGGTTAAACAAGTTAATGATAATTGTGTGAACAAAGTAGTTCAGAGAGATGTTAAAAATAAGTCTAACCAACCTGAGGTGAATAAATACAGTGCTCAGCCCAACAAGCCTAAGTGCTATAGGTGTGGTAACCCAAACCATCTAGCAAATGATGTAAAGTGTCCAGCGAGGGGAGTCACCTGCAGTAATTGCAAGAAAAGGGGCCATTTTTCAAGGGTATGCCATGAAAAGAAAAGTACTACTCACATGGTAGTCAAAGAGACGGACCAACAGTTGCAGGGGGACATTATTTTTCAAGTACTGAACATTGGTGAAAAGAATGTGAATGCATATCCTGAATGTAAAATATTACTGGACGATATTGCATATGATGTCTTTGCTGATTCGGGTTCACCTAACACTCTCATAAATGAGTCTGCATTCAAAGAAAATTCAGGCCATAAAGAATATAATCTATTGCCTCCTGATATCAAACCAGGGGGATACACTAGCGACCCCATTCCATTGGTTGGAATGTTGTTAATGCAGATTGATTTTAAAGGGAGGTCTACATTGGGAAAAGTGTATATCACAAAAAATGGTTCTAATTTGTTAGGATGGAAACACCAAAAAGACCTAGGCATCAAATTAGATCCTAATGCTCCAGAACAGGTGTTGTTGATTGATAGGCCTATGGTTGGTAAGAAGGTTTGTGAAAACTTTCCCGAGGTGTTTACAGACAAGTTAGGGCAACTCAAAGGATTCCTCCACAAGATCAAGCTTAAATCTAATTCGAGACCAATGGTACACAAAGCAAGGTCTGTCTCTTTATTGCTTAGAGAACCCCTTCAGGAAGAATTGAACAGACTGGAAAAAAGACAGAATAATAGAGCGCATTGAAAGCTCAGAATGGTTGGCCCCCATTGTGGTAGCGGCAAAAGGGGGGGGGGAAAGGGCATCCGCCTCTGTGTGGACCTCAGGGACTTGAACGCCAACATCTGGGTGGACAGACACCCCCTTCCAAACATTAATGAAATGTTGATGGGAATTCAAGGAGCAAAGTATTTCACAGTTCTAGATCTGTCCTCGGCCTACCACCAGGTTGTCCTCCACCCAGATTCAAAGCACCTCACGTCATTCATAACCCCTTTTGGTGCATATCAGTTCTCAAGGTTACCGTTTGGACTTGCTTCCGCGGCTGCTGTTTTCCAGCGCATAATGCAAAATATCCTGCAAGGCCTTGAAAAAG
This sequence comes from Lissotriton vulgaris, assembly GCF_964263255.1. Classification (NCBI taxonomy): domain Eukaryota; kingdom Metazoa; phylum Chordata; class Amphibia; order Caudata; family Salamandridae; genus Lissotriton; species Lissotriton vulgaris. The sequence goes on from NW_028241239.1 coordinate 65,228, forward strand.
TTATCTGCTTCCAGGATGATATATTACTCTATGGAGCATCTAAAGAGGAGCAAAACAAAGTTTTGGAGCTGGTTCTGTCTAAACTCAGCAAAGCGGGAGTCACGACCCAGAAAGAAAAATGTAAGGTTGGGGTGCAGACGGTGGTGTACCTGGGGCACACTATTTCTAGCGAAGGTATCAAACCCAAGGCCAGTTTGGTGGACGCAGTCAAGTACAACCTCTCCGTGAACTGCCCAAATTTGAATGGGGCACCGCACACCAACAAGCATTTCAACACGTCAAAGAAGCCATTGTGAATGCTCCTACTCTCAACTGATGCTAGTAATAAAGGGTTGGGAGCTTCCTTGACACAAATGGTAAATGGCGAAGAAAGAGAGATAGTTTTCGCTTCAAGAACTTTGAAGACGGCGGAAGCAAATTATTCCACCATCGAGAAAGAGGCACTTGCGTGTTACTGGGCCATTCACCATTTTAAGTACTTCTTGTGGGGAATTCCATTCTGCTTAAGGACGGACCACAAACCTCTGATCCCATTATTTGCTACCAAGCTGTTAGAAAACACTACCCCACGCATCTCCAAGTGGGTTCTAGGACTGCAAGGGTACAACTATTCAATTGTACATGTTCCTGGCAAAAACGATTCATTGGCGGACTATCTTTCGCGTATGCCAGTATTGGAAAACGAACCTGAGGAGATCCAAGTAGAAGAAACCATCCTTGCGGTTGATGTCCCGGCCATAAAAAAAGAGGAGTGGGAGAAGTCACTACAGGAAGATGATGGTTTGCTCAGATTGAAAGTGATGATTTCTAAGGGCTGGCCGGAGAAAAAAGAAGAAGTGCCAGAGATCTACAAGAGTTATGGTGCGTGAAGGATGAATTATCCATAGTAGAAGACATGGTCTGGAGGAGTAACAAGATAGTCCCTCCGTCTGGAATGAGAAGTCACATCATACGGTTAGGGCATGAAGGTCACCCGGGTCAAAGTCTGACCAAAAGTAAAATTCGTCAAAGCTATTGGTGAAATTCAAGTGGGTCCACGTTGTGGTAGTGTGGCGGAAATTTTTTCCTTCAATGGTTGTATCACATGCGATACAATTCCCACATCTGTGGTGACCCTCTATTGGTTTAAGTCCCCATTTAGACAATAAGTCGCTTTTCGGTTTTAATGTTCTGATGTCTGCGCGGACTAGTTGCTGGCCAATATTCTGATTTTTTCTAAAAGCAAATATTGGACGGGGGAACGGCATTTCCAGTTCTTCTAACAAATGCCAGTGTTTTAGAACCATCTGTCTTATTTTATGGGTTTCTGCACAGAATGTGGTGACGCAGACTAAACTCTCAAGTTCACGTTTATTTTTTGTCTCAAAGAGGCATTCTCTAGGTGTATAACGCGCCCTCTTAAAAGAATGTTTCAGTAATTTTTTGGGGTAACCCCGTTGCACCAATTCATCACAGAAATGTTGGCCATGTTGCTCAAACTGTTCAACTTCTGAACAATTTCTCCGAATCCGGAGGAGTTGCCCATATGGCAAGTTCGCCCTCAAATTTCTCGGATGAGAACTGCCATAATGAAGGATGGTATTTTTATCCGTTGTCTTCTTAAATAGTGACGATTTCAAGGTTCCTCCCACATTCCTTATTTCTACATCAAGAAAGGTCATTTTGACGTTACTTGAGTCGAGTGAGAAATGTATGTCATGATGTCTTGAGTTTAACCAAGGGTGAAAGTTACTCAAGTCGGAGTGGCTCCCCTGCCACAGGAGCCACACGTCGTCGATGTAACGATACCAGTGCATTATGTTTTGTGAATAAGGGTTATTTGTCTCTACGAATCTTTTTTCGTATTCGGCCATATAGAGTACGGCCATTTCCGGAGCATAAGGGCACCCCATCGCGGTGCCCTTAACCTGCATGTAGAAGTCGTCATTGAAGCGGAAATAATTCTTTTTCAGAGTTATTTCAGCCAGTCTCAGTATGAAGGATGTGGGGACTTAGTGGGGTCTCTCTCTGGAGTCAAGATAAAGTTCGATCACCTCTAACGCTTCCTCCTGCGGGATTTGCGTGTAGAGGGACGTCACATCCATTGTCACCATTAGTTGTAATGTGTCGTCAAACAAAGTGCCCTCGACTTTTGACAGAAAATCCGTGGTGTCCCGTAAGTAAGCCTTAACTTTAGTCACAAACGGCTTCAAGAAGAAGTCCACAAATTTGGACAAAGGCTCAAGGCACGAATCACACCCCGAAACGATCGGTCGTCCGGGGGGATCGGACACATTTTTATGGATCTTAGGCAAAAAGTATGCCACCGGAGTTCTAGGAAATTTTTTGATCGAGAAGTCCGTTTCCTTTGGGCCCAAGAAACCACTATCTTTACCATTTTGTACAACATCAGCGATCAGGGATTGAATTTGTTGTAAGGGGTCTTCCGTCAATTTACGATACCATTCCTGATTATTTACATGTGAAAATCCTTCGGCTAAATACTTGTCTCTTGGCCTCAGGAGGGCTCCCGCAGCATGGGATGCACAAGTAATTGTATGAAGCCACTACTGCAAGCGGGAGCGGGACAGGACTCCAGGACCCAGTCTCCTTTTGCGGCAATTCCACCGCCGATGCCCGCACCTGGAGGCGCTGTAAAGGCTCAGGAAGGCTCCCGCACAGCGGGACGCACGCAGGCTTAGGGCCCGGCAAGTATTCAGAAACACATTTCGAACATACACAACAAGGGGAATTCCTAGAGGACACCCTAGTGGAATTTGGTGTTCTGTATTCCAATAATTTTTGTTGAAAGGATGACATACCATCTTTCGAAGGATGGGGAATGAACTCCACCATTGATTATATTTTTATTAAAACTTCTCTGGAACCCAATGTTATAGTATATGCAGCTATGTGGTCACAGTTTAGCGATCATAATCCTATACATCTGATACTTGCAGGGGGAATTAGGCTTATCTCTGAGACCAACAGACGTGTCTCTACTTTTTCCATCAAAGCAAAAGATCAGGGTCATAGACTTAAGTGGTGTAAGGTTATTCCGGACGAGTTATGTAATGATCTGTTCACCAAAGTGGGATTTGAGATGGATCACTGTCTTGATGATAGGATAAGGGATAACAAGACTCTAACCACTTATGTTGAAATATGTAATCAGGTGGCAAGAGCCTTAACATATATGTGTAAGGAATTCCCCAATAGAGGAGAGAGGTGGTTTGACCACAACTGTACAATCGCTCATCAGAAGCTGTTGGTAGCTTTAAAAAATAAACCACAAGATAAACTTTTTATAGCTATCCTCAGAAAAAAACTAAAAACTAGCGATACACACACGCAAATTGGAAATCCAACATGAGGCATGGAACGATTTACTGTCTATTGATGTAATAAGGAATAGCTCCAAGTTTTCGAATGTTGTAAATAAACCATTTTTTTCAGATAATAATGGTAGCCAACTGGAATGTAATATTCTGGAAGAGGAGTGGTTTAACCATTTCAAACATATATATGGTGATCAGGGGGACCATGGATCCTCATATGTAGTTGAGGATTATATTTTGTTTTCTACCGATAAAGAAGTAGCAGTGACCATTGATTAAATGTCAAGTAATAAAGCTCCAGGACCGGATGGTGTCCCAGCTGACCTTTTTAAAACCAACGTAACATTATGGTCCAAATTATTAGCCAATGTTTTTACTATGGCCTGTAAATTTGGCCTGCCTCAATCATGGTCCCAGTCAGTTATAGTGCCAGTTTTTAAAAAAGGGGATAGAGGAGTCCCACGATGCTGTAGGCCAATCTCACTGATAGGTTCTGCAGTGAAGGTTTTAGGAAGAGTGGTCGAAGGCAAACTCACTGACTGGTTCAATGACACTATTATTCTCTCAAATTTACAGTATGGGTTTAGGAAAGGGAGAGGCACCACGGACCAGTGTCTAAATGTGCTTTTAGTGTCCGGGAAGTATAAGATCGCAAAGAAAGGGACACTTCATTTGGCATTTATGGATCATTCCTCTGCCTTTGACCGAGGAAATAGATCCAAATTATGGCACTTGTTATTTAAACTAGGTCTGGACAAGAGTATTGTACATTTTCTGGCTGCTTTACATCGGGACCTAAAAGCTACAGTGAGATTTGATCAAAAAGACAACCTTACACAAGGCATCCATATTGTAAAAGGAGACAGACAGAGATGCATCTTAGCCCCACTTTTGTTCACTTTATACATCAATAATCCTGACTCAGTTTTAGTGGGAGCTAGTAAGGACAGCCCACGTATGAGGGAGCGGTTATTTCTGGCTCTCCTATGCACGGATGATGCCGCCTTGCTAGCTAGAACAGCAATTGGTCTACAGTATCTTTGAACTACCTTCGCCGATTTTATGAAATCATTGGTCCTAGGCGTCGATTTTTCTAAATCTCATACAATGATTTTGGGTCTAAAGCTCAGAAAACCTAAAATTTATTATTGTGAAGGAAATGTGATATCACAGATTACATCATTCACATACCTAGGTGTTTTATTTGATGAATAGTGCACGTGGGTACCACAAATGAAGCAAAAAGAAATGTAATGGCCAAATCTACCCTGGCGGTCCTTGACTTTGCACGTAGATTAGGGGCAACGCCAATGCACGCAATGTTAAATATATATATAGGGCCAAATACATTGCCATATCTAATTATGGCTCTGACATATGGGGATACAGAGTAGCTACGGATGTCCAAATAGTGGAAAATAAATTCCTAAGAAATCTATCTGTGCCACAGTCAACATCTTCCTTATATAATCCACCAAGAAACCGGTATAGGTTTTGTGTCAAATTTAATTGGTATGGCACCTTTACTTAAATGAATAGGTATTTGGATAAACACAGAGCTAGGAATGAATCGCTAAATTATTCGCGATTGCCTAGCACTTGACTGAGCTAGTAGCACCCCTGGTTGAGCCGCGTGAAAAGGCTTGCCATTCAATTAGGAATGCCAGAGTTTTTTAACTCCCCAGAGAAACTTTTAAAGGCAGATATGCTTTGGGCTAAAAATCCTTACTTGCAGTTGCCACAGACAGATAGAGAGGCCAAGGAATTGAGAAATCCATCAGTACGGCAAATCAATTGTTATCTACTTTGTGCGCAATTGAACCCTATTTAAACATAGTAGCCACTCAGCATCACCGTTTCCTTTTAGTGAGGTTTAGATTTAATCAATTGCACTTACTTCTTGCTGAACTAAAGGAATGGAAAAGATTGAGGACCTGGGTGCTGGCACATGTGATAATTTTTCTACCCAGGACTCATTGCATTTTGTTTTATTCTGCGAGCATTTTTTGCACATTTGGAAACGGTTCATTTTACCTATTTTAAGGGGCTAGACCTGCTTTGATGTACTTACAAATGTTGACTAATGTCTGGGAAATTTTTAGTGTAGCTAGCTTTTTGACTGCAGAGAGAAGGATTGTTATGAATTAGATAATTTGTAATCATTTTTAGATCATTTTAATCATTTATAATATGAATTGTTCTCTTGTATATTGATGATTAAGATGTATGTTCACTGTATTTTTTGGAGCATGTGCTACTTTAGTGTTCAAACTGTTTTATGTAGTATGCTTTTATGGTTTTAATTAACCAAATAAAATGAATTTGACTGACTGACTGACATGTGCCTGTTTCAAGATTAATAAATTCTAAATGGAATACTCACCACCCAAGCTTCTATAAAAGTGATTGCCTATTTGAGCAGATTCTGACATTGCAAACAATCATTTGGACCGGAAATTCAATTATATGGACTCTAAAATGTATTCAGACACGAAGATTTATATAATTCTTTTTCTTTTGAAAGATATTCGGTTTGCAATTTTTAATTTTGATTTAAATAATTATAGCATAGACTCACAGGTAAACTACAAACATAATTTAATTACAGATTCATTCTATGTTCTTGTGAAGAAGAGATCAAGTGTTTCCTGAAATGCATCAGCTGACTAGACTATGAAAAGGCTAATTTTGAAGTTGCACTATACTGCCATGAATTAAGTACGCTTTGATGCTCATAGTATAAAAATACTATCAATAAGAAAGGGCGGCTCTCATCCAGATGACTTATTCAGAAAACATCCTTCATTTCCTATCAGTACTTTAAATTTCATGGACAGTACTCGAAATATGTTCCTCAGACCCAAATGAATTTTGATTTTTACATATAGCATTGAGAGTGCAAAATGGTTTTCTCGAAGTGACAAATGTTCTGATGTAACATTATAGAAAAGAACACTGGTTCCTCTGAATACTTAATTGTGGGGGCACTTAACCACTTCATTATGGACAACAAGACATTTACATCCAGATACCATGCATGCTGATGTTACAGATCCAGAAATGAAATCTGCTGGAACCATTAGGCTCCAGTTGGTATCACTGTGACGGGTGCTCAGAGGATTAACTCAGTCCCACAAGAAACAAACAACATTGGAGAGTACCATTGGAAAGGAGAGAATGTCAATGTAAAATGTGGGTTCTTGATAGAGATGGGCGATAACCCCACTCAATCAACAATCACAATCCTTGTCAGCACAAAAGTCACGAAATGAACCTCTGTTTAACCCTCTGGTAGCTTGGCACAAAGGCTGTCAGGCTTAAGTTAGAGGCCATGTGTAAAGAATTGTTGCATCACACAAATAGTAATAAAGTGAAAACACAACACAAGTAAAATCTCAATCCAATAAGTAGAACTGGGATATTCAATTTAGAAATTGTAGGTAAGTATAGTGCCTAAAAGCAAAAAGCAGACATAATGGTCATCTGGTCATGATAGCCAGAGAAAGTCACAAGTTCAGGCCAACCACAATGGAGTGCAGGCCAAATACAGGGATTAGGTTAGTCCAGCTGAAGAAGTTATCTTCTAAAAATGTGAACTTTAATGTGAACTTTTTGCCTCAAACTTTGTTAACTATAGATACATCTATTACCAGAGGATTACAGTCTTCTCCCGTGGATTCATCTCCAGACCTGTAATGTTCAATAAGTAATGCATTAATCACCAAAGAATGGTATCGTGTAGTGGAGTCCACCCGAAGCTATCAAAGCGCTTGCTTAGAGACATCTCACACATCATTTATAATTACACCAACCCCAACACTAGCATTCCACACTTACTACAAAGCGCCATCTTACACAACATATGGTATCATCACATGACTGCCATGGCCTCTAAGACATCGCCAGGTCATTTTACGTATGTTCGCTGTTACCACATGCATTAGGCACAGGCAGGCTTTACTTGTTTGAAGAAGAAGCCCCCGAAAAAGCTAAATGCCTTCTCCACCTATACTTATGTAAGATTAGGGCCAAAATACAACTCAACAGAGTAGAACCCCAAAGAGTATTAGTAAAATTGACCGATACTAGACCAATCCCATAGCATTGTACCTTTTCACTGAGTCTAGCGACATTCAAGCTGAGCTAGATAGGATGCGCAGGGGGGACACCATAGGAAGGATACTGTTTGGCCCAAGCCTTTCTAGAGAAGATATTCTCGAAAGTAGCAAAATCACTGCCCCAATGCATGAACACATCCACTCCTGCTTCCAACTGCAGCATAGATAATCCATGTCAGGAAATCTGGCATACTGAGGTGAATAGGTATACATGTTTAGAAGAGAAGGAGCAACCCCTAACTTATTGGAAACTTACACTATGTTCCTTGTGATTTGGAGGCAAAGGAATTATTCCACCGGGAACAAATGAAAACTGTGGCACAACACTACACATTTTGTACATGGAATGAGGCACCTCCATGCTGATGGATCCTTTACTGGCAATGTGGTAAATTTGCTTACACTCAGCTCATCCCCAGTTGGCATGGACTCTGCTCCCTCATTACCATACACTCACCAATCCTGGTCATTCCTGGATAATATCTGTCAGAATTGCACCATCACCCGCTAAAGAAGAAGACAACTCTGTTGCATTAACAGAAGAATTCTAAATGACAAGTAAACGCAGGAGGGTTCATACCCTATTTCACCTTACAGATGAAAGCCAACGCCTGCTGGTTACATATAACCAGATGGGAGATGCTCAAGATGATGAAAGGCACTGAGCTAGGCCTAAATGCGATCAAGGCTGAATTGAGAGTAATCCGCCTCATGAAAATGCAGCATCGATATGTGTTGGACTTAATGACCACAATGGAGGGAGGGGTGTGTGCCAAGATCGGTGTGTTCTGCTGCATGTTTACCCCAGCAGTGACCTGAATAATGGAACTCTTTCCATCCAAGCATTGCACAGTTTACAAAGAGATATGCATGAGGCGGGAGGAGCCACTGAGCAGGGTTGGTACATGAACTGGTTTTCCAGGCTCCCTCGGTGGGAGACTGGATTGTGCACATCACTCATGCCCTTTTTCATATTTTTTGTATTTTTGTGTGGTTTACTGCAATTGAGGGTTTCCTGCTGTAAAAACACAGTCCGAAAAATTGTGTGGAATGCTAGCAAATAGGGAAGTAGTAAAGTCAAAACTGAAGAACAGCAAGTCCCCAATAATGTGACTGTCATAAAGTACAGGTTAGATAATGTAGTTGAAAATTCAACTAAATGTGGGAATGTTAATATTGATAGAATCAATGCCAATGTTTATAATGATACACTCATACGTAAGAATGAAATCGCATCACTAGTATCAAATTTGCCAGTCATCAACTCTCCATCAACCCCAAGTCAGGAATACATGATCAGACAGGATTGACGCCCTAGGCCTTTGGTTACTGATTGACAGGTCACATGTGAGATGGCATGTAGGTGGCATACATATGCATGAACAGGAAACTCAGATCCATCCCCCAGAAAAGTTCAGCTCATTACAATTGTCCAGGAAGATTGGCCCCAATAAAGCACATATTGTCAGAGGGGTGCATGCATTCGCAAAACAACATAAAGTCAGATGCCACATGACGTTAGGATCACTCAACCAATCAGGACACAGCACACACAGTACATGCAGCCATCATGCACCTCTCATGCCGTGCATTTGGACATGTTACCTACCCACTGGCCCACATGGTGCCCACGCAAGATCGTGGCCCACCTGCAATTGTCATCAAGGGGCCTTATTTATGACTGCACAGACAAGGCCCACAATCTTTTAACAAAAGTGGATCTTTGAAAGAGCTTTATGATAGCCAAAGTAATATATAATACTCTTTTCAGATAGATAGCACTTTGAGGCAGTCCTCAGACCAGCTCCTCTAACTGCTTCCGGCCTAAGTGTTTAATTAATTCAACTGTTCCAAATTTGACAAATGCCTCCTGTCTTTTGTTTTTTCAAGGTGGATTCATATTCAAGCAAGAGAACCATTGTATGCTTAGGCAGATAGATCAGCTAATGTCTCTCATTGGTATAAAGTTAACTCTCTTTTTGTCTTTTTATTGTATATTCCCTCTTTGTCCAAAACGGTTGAAAGAAGAACTGTAAGGAATACTATTGCAAAAAGCAAACAGAAGCTCATAGTTAGAGCCAGTCTTATTTTCCAATGTTTTTCTAAAAACAGGCATAAGTTAACAGTTCAATTTACAGAGGTTTTCGATACAACTGCTCTAATTGCGGGCATTTCCTGACTGAAACTTTCAGAGCATTTAATACATGCGATTACTCAAAGTGTACTTTTGCAAGGTTATACATTCCTGGCTGTGAAGAAACGGTTAATTACTTCAAGTTTTCACTTTGTATTTAGGTATTTCTCACAGTAAATTTACAATGCAGGTTTACTTTGTCAGTGCATGGCATGCTTTTAGGTGTAGCCCTGCTTCAGTGTTGCCTTGTTTTCGATTATTAGTCTTCACTTATGACAATGTTACTGATGTAACTTTAAAGGGAGGAAGACAAACATATGGCAACTGTGAAGAAAATGTCCTTAGTTTCAATGTGACACGTCCAAATGTAATTTTTGAAAGCACTTCGCTCTTGCTGCTCTCTTTACACGCCATTGTTCATTAGATTTAGAATTGCTGACTTACTTAGTCAGTGCTCACGGTGTGTTAAATGTGGCATGGCTTCATTGTTGCCTCGGAGTTTCAAGACCACACCAAGGATAGCATGTCTAACAGTTTCCCTTTCCAGTGACACCGCTCTTTGGTGAATGCCTGCCTGGGGATCCTCTTAGGAATTAGAATAATCTTTATTCGATTCACATAGTGTATCATAAAAGCATATATAGTAAAATACAATACAATAAAAGTGAATACAAACAGGTTTAAAGCAAGAATGACAAAATGCGAGCACAGTTTACCATTCTGCAGTAATAATATGTTTGGCCCAGTAGCGAATTTCTTCTGAAAATACCAGCCCTTAAAAATATTGCTAAAACTATACATGTTTACAAATTTGGAAGTAATTGCAAATGTAAAAAGGCCGGCCTATAATGCTTAAAATGTAAAAATGTAATTAGCGGCTTGATAAAAGAGTTTTTCAAATCTGTATAAAACTTACAAAAAAACAATATATGTATAGTTTATTTTTTGGACATCTTGTCACAGGGACAGTTCATTAGTTCACATGACCAATTATGAATTTTTGGAAAGCTCATCAGACGGTGAAAAATATCAAGCTTAAAACGTGTCAGAACAAACCTGTGCTGAGCATTAAGAATGTTGACTAAATAGGGTTGCATAGAAATGGTGGTCAAAACCATGTGATTATGTAAAACAGTCGGCTTGACCAATTCAACCAACAACCTCGACTACTCCATCAGGTTTAAAAAATCTAACTTTAATGCTTTCCTTGTGACACTACTCAAGGTTTCTGGATGCTTGTAATATTCAGGGTGGCTGATGTCAGACATGAATTGCTTGATAAACTTTAACCATGGAATATTTTGGGCACGCTTGGAACTACAGCAGTCTTTTACTATGACACGGTTAGGTTCCATGTGGTCGGATGTCCAAATCTTGTGCCAGAGGAGGACTGTTTAAACCGACATTTAGTCGACATTTAGCATTACAGATAGTTAACATTTCTTTAGGATGCTTGCAACCTAATTTCCTAGAGAAGTTACACAGGGCCGTAATTGATTGTACACATTGTAGCCTTCTATAGTTTACAGTGCTACTCTAGTACCCCTCACAATCCAATAAAATCCCTAGGAATGAAAAAGCGGGTGTTTGCGGTAAAATAGCTTTCTCTATTTGAATGTTACGCCATTTAGATATTTTTTGGCCTGCTTTCATAACAAACATGTTACTTGTATTGATTTGTAGCTCCAGATTCTCCATCAAATTTACACATTTTTCAAGGAGACGCTGCAAAACCAATGGCCCTACTTGGGGCAAGTCTCTACATGTATTAGCAATGTGCTACCCAAAATAATAATGTACACATTAAACAAAAAAGGAGCGGGTACGCACCCTTGTTGTACCCCTTTTTGAATACTAAAGGTTCGTGCACATTCCCCTTTCAGACTAAATCAGATCCTTGCGGAACTAGTGGAATATGAATATCTAAGAAAGTTAACTACAGTGGTATCTACACCCAGTGAAATCATAACGGACCAAGAGTTTGTCATGTACTACACAGTCGAAAGCGGACGACAGGTCAACAAAAACTATAAACAAATTACCAAGCTTTATGTGTTATCAGCAGATTCAAATTAATGGATTGCTCGGTGGTGCCAATTCATGGTCGAATTCCATATTGTAAATCCAAAATTATGTTCTTACAGTTGGCCCACTCCTGTAGTCTACATAAAAAAAATGCTATCAACCACTTTGACTAAAAAGACCAACAAAGAGATGGGTATATAGTGCGCAGGACAATTTTAGTCGCCTTTCTTAAATAATGGCACAATATTAGACTCAGACCAGGATTTGGGAAACCAACACACTGACGGGATCTAAAGACGAGAGTCAGAAGGGGGCCACAAAAATCAATATTAGCTTTGAAAAGGTCAATTAGAATCCTTTTGTGGCCTGGTGCTTTGTCTCCTTTACTCGACCTTACAGCCAAATCGACCTCTTACAAACTAAAATTGTGGTCAAACTGATTATGGGAAGTATGGACATAGAGCAATATGCTGCAGGACATAATCTTGAGTTAATACAGCCCTGATCAGTTGTATTGGCGTATAATATGGAGAAATGGGCTAATCAATCTTCTACGGTCACTGCAACCTCAACTGTCAACATCACTAAAGAAGGGGGAGTTTATAACCCGCCAAAATGCTGTGGTATCCTTAGTACGGCTGGCCTCGTGCAATTATTCCCAGGTTTCCTCTTTCAGACCTTTTTTACGATGTTTTAGGGCAAGCCTGTACACCCGTCTTACAATGTTATACCGTGCTGGGGACGGTTGGATTCTTTCCCCTGTGATAGCTGCCAGCTAAGGAAGTCAACTGATCAGCGGTGAGGCGTAGCGGAGCGTTAATCACCCCTGTAATAATTCAAGCGGAATGAAGTAATCCATGTGAGCTTAACCGAGGTTTTCGATTTATCGGTGATTAAGGAACAATTCACATACTCTGCCGTTTTATTGTCCACCAGCAGTTGCTTCATTCGCATTAGAGCTGTGACTAGGGACGCTGAAGAGTTTCAAAGGCAAAGGAACGCAGAGCTCGTTTAAGGTTTGGAGACTCTGCCGTTTTATGTCAGAGCAGTTGGTTCACTCGTATGAGAGCTGTCCGTGAACGTGAAGGTGTTTCCTAGGCAATGGGACGCTGAGCTCTTTCCGCCCGGAGTTAGCGTGGAAAATTATGATGGTGAACCTGCTTTAACCTTTTGCTGTGTGAGTCACTTCTGATCTTCACCAACTAAGTTCCCTTGGCAACGGGACGCTGTTTGGATACGACGGGAGGTCGACGCGGGAGGTCAAAATTGAAGAGTCTGTGTCGCTTCATGATTTCCTGTCACGTCAGTTCCAAAGAAGGACAACGATCGGTGAGGACGGCGCTCTGTTCTAAGCGGAGAAGAGAAAGGATATCTATGGGGAAGATCCTGCATGCCTGATTTCTGCGTCCTCAGTCCCCCATAGGTAAACCACTTTGAGGTAAACGAGACGAGTTGGCCCCTGTGCCCACTTGTCCTGAACAGACCTGTGGTAACAACTCAGAGCCTTCTGCCGTGCTACGTCCATGACAGAAATCTTCCTGTCTTATCTTCGACGGGCAGAAGTGAGGTAGGAGACGTCGTGTAAAGCCCCTTTCTTTTAACTGTTTCAGTCCGTGGGACTTCTCGCAGACAAGGAATGGTTGCTGGATCGTGAGCCGTTTTCACGCCTGTCGAAGGATTGGTAATTTGCTTCAGGAAGACAGCACTCGTTTTTTTCAAGGGTGTCTATTTTCTGCCATAGGGAGACTGTGACTGTCAACTCATTCTAGTGGCGTTTCATCTATGTACCAGTCAGAGATTGTTCTAGTCCTCAATTACGGCCATTGACCTGCGAGGGTTGTGGGTGCACATGTTTTCCTAATCCAATGTGTATTTCAGAGGTATTGATATGAGTTTTGGGCGTTAATTACAGATGAGTGTGTTTTCTTTCATGAATCTTAAGTGTCTGCAAAAGTAACCAGTTTACAACTTCCACGTAATGCTATGCTAAAAAATTTTTTGGGGGTATTATCATTTCCGAACAGATACAGCTTTATTTTAGTCACCCATGTTAGCCACCAAGAGTTTTCCTTGCTGATGGGCAAAACACTGCAAAATTATTTTCATTATCTAGGCCTGTTCAATGTATGTTGTGTATCCTAGTAATTAGCTATTGGAAGGGTTTCCCACTATCTTCTAATTACTACCCACTCTGGGAGTTCATTTTCAATACTCTGGTCTCTCTCTCTCTCTCTCTCTTTTTGTCTTCCTTTCTCTCTCTCTAACCTTTATCATGACAGCCTTAAATATGTCTCAGCCACCACCATTTTTGGATGAAGCAGGTGATCCTATTATTTCCTGGAAAAAATGGTTTAATTTATTTGAATCATATTTGATTGCTATAGGATGGAATAGATTTTCATCTTTAAGAAAGCAACACATTTTACTGCATAATTTGGGAAAATATGGAAGGGATGTGTTCGAAGACTTACCTGAAGTAGCTGTTGATGGTGCCAACGCCAATGTGGGAGGTGATGGTGGGGTTCAACCTGATGTGTATGAGGCTACCGTGAAAAAATTGGCAGAACAGTTCGGGGACAGGATTAATATAGCTCTTGAGTGCCATACATTTTTCTTGCGGGCTCAGGGTAAAAATGAGAAAGTTAAGAATTATATTGCAGTGTTGAGGGGTTTGGCAGCCACGCATGATTTTGGTCTACTTACGGAGTCCTTAATCAGAGACCAATTAGTTAGATGCACTTGTGAAAAGAAAATCCAGGAGAGACTCTTAGCTGAAGCCCCTGATTTACAAAGAGCAATTGATATTGCCATCAGCATTGAGCACACAAGCTACTGTATGAATGCAATGAAGGAGGCTAGTGAGGTTAAACAAGTTAATGATAATTGTGTGAACAAAGTAGTTCAGAGAGATGTTAAAAATAAGTCTAACCAACCTGAGGTGAATAAATACAGTGCTCAGCCCAACAAGCCTAAGTGCTATAGGTGTGGTAACCCAAACCATCTAGCAAATGATGTAAAGTGTCCAGCGAGGGGAGTCACCTGCAGTAATTGCAAGAAAAGGGGCCATTTTTCAAGGGTATGCCATGAAAAGAAAAGTACTACTCACATGGTAGTCAAAGAGACGGACCAACAGTTGCAGGGGGACATTATTTTTCAAGTACTGAACATTGGTGAAAAGAATGTGAATGCATATCCTGAATGTAAAATATTACTGGACGATATTGCATATGATGTCTTTGCTGATTCGGGTTCACCTAACACTCTCATAAATGAGTCTGCATTCAAAGAAAATTCAGGCCATAAAGAATATAATCTATTGCCTCCTGATATCAAACCAGGGGGATACACTAGCGACCCCATTCCATTGGTTGGAATGTTGTTAATGCAGATTGATTTTAAAGGGAGGTCTACATTGGGAAAAGTGTATATCACAAAAAATGGTTCTAATTTGTTAGGATGGAAACACCAAAAAGACCTAGGCATCAAATTAGATCCTAATGCTCCAGAACAGGTGTTGTTGATTGATAGGCCTATGGTTGGTAAGAAGGTTTGTGAAAACTTTCCCGAGGTGTTTACAGACAAGTTAGGGCAACTCAAAGGATTCCTCCACAAGATCAAGCTTAAATCTAATTCGAGACCAATGGTACACAAAGCAAGGTCTGTCTCTTTATTGCTTAGAGAACCCCTTCAGGAAGAATTGAACAGACTGGAAAAAAGACAGAATAATAGAGCGCATTGAAAGCTCAGAATGGTTGGCCCCCATTGTGGTAGCGGCAAAAGGGGGGGGGGAAAGGGCATCCGCCTCTGTGTGGACCTCAGGGACTTGAACGCCAACATCTGGGTGGACAGACACCCCCTTCCAAACATTAATGAAATGTTGATGGGAATTCAAGGAGCAAAGTATTTCACAGTTCTAGATCTGTCCTCGGCCTACCACCAGGTTGTCCTCCACCCAGATTCAAAGCACCTCACGTCATTCATAACCCCTTTTGGTGCATATCAGTTCTCAAGGTTACCGTTTGGACTTGCTTCCGCGGCTGCTGTTTTCCAGCGCATAATGCAAAATATCCTGCAAGGCCTTGAAAAAGTTATCTGCTTCCAGGATGATATATTACTCTATGGAGCATCTAAAGAGGAGCAAAACAAAGTTTTGGAGCTGGTTCTGTCTAAACTCAGCAAAGCGGGAGTCACGACCCAGAAAGAAAAATGTAAGGTTGGGGTGCAGACGGTGGTGTACCTGGGGCACACTATTTCTAGCGAAGGTATCAAACCCAAGGCCAGTTTGGTGGACGCAGTCAAGTACAACCTCTCCGTGAACTGCCCAAATTTGAATGGGGCACCGCACACCAACAAGCATTTCAACACGTCAAAGAAGCCATTGTGAATGCTCCTACTCTCAACTGATGCTAGTAATAAAGGGTTGGGAGCTTCCTTGACACAAATGGTAAATGGCGAAGAAAGAGAGATAGTTTTCGCTTCAAGAACTTTGAAGACGGCGGAAGCAAATTATTCCACCATCGAGAAAGAGGCACTTGCGTGTTACTGGGCCATTCACCATTTTAAGTACTTCTTGTGGGGAATTCCATTCTGCTTAAGGACGGACCACAAACCTCTGATCCCATTATTTGCTACCAAGCTGTTAGAAAACACTACCCCACGCATCTCCAAGTGGGTTCTAGGACTGCAAGGGTACAACTATTCAATTGTACATGTTCCTGGCAAAAACGATTCATTGGCGGACTATCTTTCGCGTATGCCAGTATTGGAAAACGAACCTGAGGAGATCCAAGTAGAAGAAACCATCCTTGCGGTTGATGTCCCGGCCATAAAAAAAGAGGAGTGGGAGAAGTCACTTCAGGAAGATGATGGTTTGCTCAGATTGAAAGTGATGATTTCTAAGGGCTGGCCGGAGAAAAAAGAAGAAGTGCCAGAGATCTACAAGAGTTCTGGTGCGTGAAGGATGAATTATCCATAGTAGAAGACATGGTCTGGAGGAGTAACAAGATAGTCCCTCCGTCTGGAATGAGAAGTCACATCATACGGTTAGGGCATGAAGGTCACCCGGGTCAAAGTCTGACCAAAAGTAAAATTCGTCAAAGCTATTGGTTTCCAAAAATGGACACACAAATTGAGGAACTTGTAAAAAATTGCATTGAGTGTGGTACTAGTGACAAAATCCAAGAATGTTCGGAAAGCTCCTTTGGTTCCGGTCATCGTGCCTACCAAGCCTTGGGATAAACTAGGGATGGACATTATTGGCCCATTGAACATGTTAAACCTGTCTCAAAAATTCACGTTTGTTCTAATCGATTATCATTCCCATTGGATAACCACTAAGTTCGTACCTTCCATCCCCACTGCTTTCCTCATCGAGTTTCTTAAAGAGACCTTTTCTAAAGAGGGCATCCCCAGCGAATTAATGACGGACAATGGGGTACAATTCACTTCAGATGAGATGAAGGAATTCTTGAACGACTTATCCATTGTTCACATCAAATCCCCATTATACTCTCCAAAATCCAATGGGTTAGTAGAAAGGGCTAATAGAATGCTAAAGGATGCCATTCAACTAGCTGTGTCAAACAAAGATTCCGTGGTAGACTGCTTAAGAAAAATGTTGTGGTCATATCACATCACACCAAATTCAGTGTCCGGAGTCTCCCCATTTACCTCTCTTAAAGGCAGGAACCCAAGTTCAAAGCTCACCCCCAATTGGTTAAATGGAGGTTCACCTGTGTGGGTTGACCGGAACAATGTCTCAGAGAAGGTGAAAGAAAATCAGGCAAAGTAAAAAGACAAGTATGATGCTAAATGGGGTACAAGGGACAGAGAAGTGATGGTCAGGGATTGGGTGGTGGTCAAGAAACCTACTCTAGTGAAGTCTAAGCCTTCCGTTTTCTCTAAACCCCTTAGGATAAGGAAGGTAAACAATAATTCTGTTTTGTTAGAAGACGGCAATCTGTGGAGCATGGATAGATTGGCTCGTTGCATTAATGTTCATGTCTCCAAATCCTCTAGAGAAGCGGTGGGTGATTCAAGTATAGGAAGAGTTGCACAGCAACGTAGGTGTCCAGCATGGCAAGCTGACTACAACATGTAATGTATACCGTTCTGTGCTCACTGTCGTACCTCCTACTTATGTTTGCATCAGGGGGTTTTATATGCAATTTCAAGGTACTGTATTTCATTGCATGTATTGGATCACACTCTTAATTGTTTTCCTTCCAGTTTTAGCTAGGCTGCTGTTATTTTACGGCCTCTCTGCAATTACCCAAAATGTTATGTTACAGAGGGAGGTGTGTTGGAACATGGTATGCCCCTCTCCCCCTGCCTTCCCTCTCCCCTTACTTGGTCTCTCCCTCCTGTAGAATGTTGGAGTGAAGCTCGCCTTGGAGTGTTTGGGAGCTCACTCCGGTAGTTGGCACAGAAGAATCCGGTTCCATTAAACTCCTCTTCTTACCTTAATTTGTGTGGAGTGCTCTTCTTAACAGTTGTACTTCAGGGATATTCCTGAGAAAGATATTCAAGGCCTGATTCAGATTTTTGAGCCTGAGTAAAAGCATGGTCAAACCAACCATTGGTGTTTTCAAATCCACTCTTCTCATTTGAGGTAAGCCCTCTTTGATTTCTTTGGTAATTTGGTTGAATGCCTCAATAACAGTAACAGCTTCTGCTGACTCATCTAAGCAAGTGTCAAAAGCACACCTCTGGTGATGAATTACCTGTACTAAGAGTCTGGTTGGATCAACCACAGACCAGCGTAGAGTAAAACATTTAGATGAGAGAGTTCTATGCTTTCCACTGATAAGGTATGATGACAAACACAGTGGTTTTTGACACAATTGCTGCCAACTCTATACTCTGGGGAATTATCACTCATTGCAAAATCGTGTAATGTAAAATTATTGATCAAAGCAGGATAATGATTAGGAAACACCAAAAAATCAATAACACTTTTTCCCATACTACTGTCAAATGGAAAAATACTTCAACTGGACAGGCTCCCATCTCATTACTAAAGCCCATGTCATACTTGAAAAGTAACTCATTGAGTTTCTCTCCATACGCTGTGTGTGAAAAATGAGTGACATCATCATTTGTGGGAGAGCCACACTACAGATGTTATTTGCTGGCAATCGGCAGGGTTGAATATTAAAGTCTCCCCCATAAGAGAATTTTATCTCTGGACTCCTTAAGAAGTAATGGTTCCAGGTCAATATCGAGTTGGCCTAAAACATTCAGTATATCTAGATTGCATGCATTATTATAGAATTTTACTAATATCAGCGAAAAAGAAACTGAAAGATCTATGGAGACCATTTGATAGAAGGAGTTAGAGGACTTTACAGCAATATTGGAAGAGACTAGTTTATTAGAAAATTAAGTACAGGGCCCTACCTTGGGTCTACCATGCCTCAATGGAATGGCTGGAGAATGGAATGTTTCAAAGCCATTGAGATGGATAGGTTCGACAGTCCATGTTTCCTGTAGGCAGATGGTATGAAAACCTGTCGAAAAGTCTAGCCATTCCAATAGATTATACTTACTACGGAGCCCCGTTACATTCGAGCATAACACTGTGATGGCACTTAAATTTGATGCCTCACTCCTTATTTGATGCAATTCAGCAGTTGCTTGGGGATTTAATAAGTTATCATCTACTGGTGGGCTTGAAACGGGGGTCAAGATTGTAGGGGCAAATCCACACGAGATAGCTCCATTCGCATTGTCTACCCTCAGTCAATCCTCCCCAGTAAGGCTGGAGAGACAATCAAAGGGTCTAGGTCAAAATAGGATATATAAAAGGACCGGCATAGTTTGCATTGGAAGTTGATGGTTGAGATAGTGATTGTGGTTGATAAATCCGTTGTATGTGTGTTTTGGAAAAAATAAAGAGTTGTGAAGGGGTTGATAAAAAAACCCAAGGGGAACAACAGAGTTTCGGTTTTGGTTTAGAAACACTGTACCTTCTCTTCCTAGTCTAGCATTACCTAGTCCTGGTGTTTTGAAGGAGAGCACCACACAGTCACCCTGAAGGTATTTGGGACCCCTATCAACCCACCTGACCCGTCCAGCCATCTTAAAATCTGCAATAAGGGCTTCCCCCAGCCCAAGTCTTGCATTCAGCCAATTGAGTGACTTGTTTCTTAAAGAGTCCCATGCTTCTTGAGTAGAAGCAATACGATTTGGAACATTGGCCAGGACAACCACATAGGGAGTTGCAGCTGGGGTGAGATCTAGTCAATCAGAATTAGAAGGAGAAAGAGTAGGATCAGTTCCCCTAAAGCCATTGGTAGAGGGTGAAAGAAGTGATACCCTTATTATAGAAGACCTACTCACTTCTGTAACTGGTGCTGGTTGACTCTGTTGCACCAAATTAGACAGGGGAGAGTTAGCAACTTGGAATTCTCAGGAGCAGTTTGTGAAAGTATAGGAATTGCAATTTTGTCTGGGGTTTAAATCAACATTATCAGAATGATATTTCAGCCCTCTGTGCCACCCCCATGCAAGGGCTGACTGTCAGAGTGTGAAGTAATCAACCCTAATCTTTCTACACAAGTTAATACAGCACATTCAATAACTTTGAGTCTGTCCGTAAGGGTACAAAAAGAAGACTTGATAAGGTTTGACAACATTTGAACTGATGCTGCCAAAGAGGGGTGGTCCAATGATGCTGCTGACTGTAACTTGTTTAAAGCTCTAAGAAGCTTAGGAGTAGCTGCCGCCTTAGCACCATTGCCTTTTTTTCACCTTTGCAGTTCCCTCGCATGGAGCTTTAATAGGGTCAACTGTACAGCTGTACTGTAACCCACAGGTGGCAGTGACAGGTGGCAGTGGAGGGCCCCCCACTGTCAACGAGAAGGGGTAAGAGAGGTAAGGGTGTGGATACTTCCTCCGTGGTTCATAGACCTCTTCAACTCCTTAGGTGGCGTATACCGCAAAATGTAGAAAGGAAGCAATTCCTTTTGTTATTTAATCCTCACACACCCTATTGGTGTCATGCTTCATCATTGGGTTCACCCTGACTCCTAATGGTCAGGGTGGGCTCGACCGTATTTCAGGGAGCTCTTAAGAGATGTAGGCCATGGGGACTTAAAGATAAAAATCCTACTACAATCCCCAGGTATCCCTTTATTCATGCGGATGCAGTGGACGTTAAAAAGGTAAAAAAGAGTTTTCTTGGAGGTTAAGGTCCTATGACCCCAAAAGACTGCCAACATGTTCCAGCCCAAACATTCTGTGGCCAAAAATGGTCCTGGGCTTTCGTCAGGGCACAGCAACTACTCCCTCCCTGGTGTTGACCATTCAAAAAAATTCTTGGCCTATATATTAGTTTTGAAGGTACAGAAAGCTGTAACCTTTGTGACAATAATAATAATAAAAACAATAACAGAGGGGAGAATACTTATCTCCCTTCTTCTAATAATGAAAAATTCCGCCTGTAATGAGAACAATTGAGGACAGGACAAATAATTATGCATTACAATAACAGTCCCGATATACAATTGCACCCATCATGCATAGTTGCACACATTCTTTTGATTCCATAATCAATGATTGCGTGATCAAAACGTCAGAGACATAGTGGATCCAATGATCCCAATCTGCCCTCTAGGCAGTGTGCGTGATCTCATAGCATAGAATTAGTGCATTTAAGTGTAGATCACCTAGTCCAGAAACAATACTTGCGCTCTCAAACAACCAGTGAAAAAATAAGCATACATCTCTGTAGTGGTCAAACGTTTATACAGGTGTAGATGTTCCTTTATATATCATTCATGCCAAAATGATTGCCAATACAATTTCTCATGCACTTATCTAATTAGAGAGAAATAATGGGTCATGGTAGGGTAGCCTTGTAGTCAAACACTGTTAAAGGAAGTAAAGATAGAACACTCATGCATTAGGGCAACCGGTATAGTTAAAAATCAGAACACATTACCTATGTCTGTCGCTGTCTTAGCATGATCGACTTACTACTCAAAGGTCCTGCCCTGTGAAAAACCTATTTGGTGCCCGTGAGCCCCAGCATACGCGCCGCACTGCCTGGAGTGCTTCTTATGGAAGCCCGGTACTAGATGTTGCCGCCAGGCTGAGGGTGAGGCAAGAGGGCGTTGCGCTCCTTGTGCGCAACATTTACTGTGCGCTACCCAGAAGATAGTGCTCTAACCCCATCGCTTGATGGGAAATGTAGTTCAGCGTTAATGCAGAAGATTACTCGATAGCGAAATACTTTGGGCAGCCCAGTGATGTTAAAAACATCACATTATATGTAACAGTTAAAAACCGGGTAGTGATGGCACTGGGAAAAATGTAGCCTTACGCCTGTACATTATATTTGTAGTGTTAATAAAGACAGTGTCTGTTTTATCGATAGGAGCGGAATACCAGTGTTATAAAGGATGGCCCTATACGTAGAACCACTAACACGGTTCTGATGTAGCCCTGTTTTAAAGTTGTCTTTACTGTGCCAACTCTTTTTATATGTGATTTTATATATGATAAAACAACAACATAAGAGTGACTCAAAGGTGCTATAATGATATTAACCAAAAGCAACCAAAAAACGAGAAAGGGAAAGTGAACAGGTAGTGTGCAGAAAAAAGGAAACCTTATTTCATAAAATAACATTCACTCACCAACCTAGTGGTGACATGCTTCAACATAGGGTTCCCACTGAGGAGACCGACTGTCCCCCCCAGTGTGCTGCAACGCCTGATTTACAGCGGAGCTGGTTTTTGTGATGGGACCGTGTGATGTGCTCAAGTGAGGTAAATGTGAAATTAAAAAGATAACAGATGTACCCTGAATATTTTATTAAATGGTCAGGTGGTACCATTAAAAACTGGTGAAAAAGGACACCTAGTGGTCGGATTATTTGAACCACAGTGTCCTAAACAAAATTGGTTGACATGTTTCAGCTGTTAGATGCTACATTCAGCTTAGCTTTCTTCAGGACCGAAATGTATCGCCCGGTGGTTCACACACGCTAAGGCGTGGCCAATCCATGAGGATATGTGTGTACAAGTGAAAAAACTCATGGTTTTACCTGTGTAGGCACTCCTAGAAATCACCAGGGGCAGATGATTTTAACACTAAGTGCGTGCCCCCGTTAAAAACAAATCTCTCTCCCTATCGGAGAAAGAGATTGATGGTCCAAATTTAGGTAAAAGCAGAAGGAAGATAAAGGCACACTCACAACACGTATTTGTTGTGCATGCCACATGGGCTTGCAGAGGGGGTAATTCTTCTTGTTGCATATAATCTGTAAAGCAACAGAACACTCATTGTAATGGCACTGCTGGCAAAGCAGCGTTTAAGTTAGCAATATTAAAACAAACAGGTCGCCGGCGTGTCCATCTTACTTGTTGAACAACGATTCCCCGCTTGTAGCCTACTCGTAACCCATCCGCAGCCCGAAAAGCAACAGACTGTGCCGTGATGTGGAAGTAAAAGGGGTTTAGTCCGTGACACGTGACCGCCGTGTAACAGCGTCGTCACGTCATTGCTCTTAAAGCTATAGTCTATCTTAGCGGAAGCAATCAAAGGCTTCGGCATAGCTTACCAACGTATTCAATTTCTATTCCGGGCATTCCATAGAATAGAGTGATTTAAACCCTTGCTGTCTGTGCCCAACCTGTACACCCAACGTTGTTCTCT